>NC_034607.1:2966563-2976525 GCF_900095145.1 Mus pahari | reverse complement strand
TCTCAAAAAACAAAACAAAACAAAAAAGCTGGTCTTGGGACTGCAGAGACCGTTCAGTGGCTGAGAACACTGGCTGTGAACATTGGCTGTTCTTGCAGAGGACCTGAAGTGTGATTCGCAGCCAAAATCTGTAACTCCAGTCCCAAGGACGCTCACACCCTCTCTTGGCCTTCATGCACTGCACGCTCTTGATGCAGAGGTAGACAGTCAAATACTTCTCATGTACATAAAAAAGAAATAAAATCTCAAAACCAAAACCAAGCCTCAACTCCAAAAGTCTTAGCAATGACACAGCAGGGGGGTTAATGGAGGATCAGAAGGGGTGTGAAAACATCCTCTCCATTTCCCCGACAGCCGAGCTCACAGATGACCCAACCCTGTAGGACCTGAGCCCCTGACCCATAAGACTCACTGTCATTGAGGGCTGGGTTTGAGTTCTTGATGTAGGCAGAAAACTTGGCAAATATGTCCAGCCCGGAGGTGTTGGACTCAGGGTTCAGAGCAGCCAGCTTTGGGTACCTGTAAGGTAGAGGGGTAAAGTGAAGTCCTTTCTGGGGTACTCTGCCCTACAGCTACCTGTCTTCCCTCTTCGACCTTTGTTCTGCAAAGCCTCCCAGCTCCCCTTTTCTCTACAAGTGTCCCTGTACCTGGGAGGGCACAGCACAGCCTCCAGGAATTCCTCGATCTTGTTGGTGTCTGTGTGCACTTCGGTGCCATAGAGCAAGAACGGCAGCTGCCCACCCGGGCAAAGCTTCTGTACCGTCTCTGTCCGTCTAGAGAAGAGGTCACACGTCAAGAAAGGAAAAGGGGTGTGTGTGTGTGTGTGTGTGTGTGTGTGTGAGAGAGAGAGAGAGAGAGAGAGAGAGAGAGAGAGAGAGAGAGTCAGGGACATCAGGATGGAGAAAGAGATTTGTCCCAGACGAGAGAGAACCGGTTTAAGGAAGAAAGGTTCACGAGAGTGCGCATGCGCATACAGTGCACATGCGTCCTCACAAGGGATGTTTAGAGGATCAGAAGTGGGCCCACCTCTTGGTGTCCACAGTGGTAACGTTGAAGGTGACTCCCTTGAGCCAGAGCACCATGAACAGTCTCTGGGAGAAGGGGCAGTTTCCAATCTTGGCGCCATCACTGCCAGCCTGAAAAATAACGCACCCAGCGTTAGGCCTGGCGTTAGGCCATCCTTACCAGACTGCTCTCTGAACCTCTCGCTAGTTCTGACATACACTGCCACGATCTCTAAGCTACCCCGAGAACCGAATTATTTTCCCCTTTGGGCCTGGATCAGCAAAGGTAGGCTGGTGGCATCCCAGTGATTGACAGGTGGGCGGAGGCAGAGGAACAGTTAAGTGTTGGCTAGCTTTGAGAATCAGGATTCAAAAGGCAAAGAATAGGGGACTTGGTGGGGTTGGAACTGAATACTAGATCTTCTTCAGCGAGCAGAGAGGTAGGGCAGGGCTTGGAAACTAGGGTCCCCATTCAATAAGCCTCTAGCCGAGCTGTTTCTGGAAGCTGGGCCTGGCAGGCAGAGGACTTAATCTCAACTTTGAGATATGGAGGACCTAACAAAGGGGGCATCTCTCTAATTGGATGCAGGTGACCTCATCCCCCAAGGGACACCTCCCCCTAGACTGAGGGTGATTCATTTCTGTGTCTTCGGGCCTTAGCAGCTTCCTTCCTGGCAAGGAAGTGGGGGCAGGGACCTATACACACACGGAGGCCTAGGCAGCTGCCGCCACCCCTACAGTTCCCCAAACCCTCACTCATGTCCTCTGGTTCTCTAAGATCCTCGTCACAGGACACAGGGTCAGGATCTCTACAGCATCACCTCGCCCAGGGTAAAAATAGCCCCTGGAGGCGAGTGTGAGGTGGGGACCACACCTAAGGGGCGGACCCAGGCTCCAGTTCACTTCCCTGGGCCAAGAAACTGGGAAAGGCTGCCAGAAAGAAAAAAAAAAAAAAGATAGAGAAAAACAGAACACCGACACACAGACGAGAAGAACGAAAGGAGTGCAAAAGGAGGCCAAGAAGCAAAAAACGAGGGCGAATGTGCTCCCTGGGAGCGGACCTGCCCGGAGAGGAAGGGACCTGCATGGGGGTATGGGGAAGGGCGGTGCCGGAGGGGACAGGCCGGCCGGGCAGAGGAGGAGGGCGGCAGCCAGCGGATTCCGAACCCAAAAGCCAAAAGCCGAACACCGTCTCGCCTTGACCACACCCACAGAGAGGATGGTGTGAAGGGGGAGGGCGCAGGGGGAGGGGGCTTTTTCTTCCAAACCCATCAGCCCGGCATTTACATCTAACCCAAGACGTCTCCTGTCCCCTTCGGAGCTCTCCTCTCCTCTCCTCTCTTCATAAGTAACTACTGCTAAACTTTAATCTCCTTCCTGCCTCAGCTGGGGGGGGGGGGGGATAGTCATCTCAGCCACTGATTGTGCTTCTTCGTGAAGGCTCTTTCCTTCCACCCTGCGACACACTCGTCCTTCAACCCTACCAGATTCTTATTCTCTGTCTCTCTCTGTCTCTCTCTTCCCCTCCTCTTTCTCCCTCTCTCCCTCCCTCTTTCTCGCTCTCTTCCCCCTTTCTCTCTGCTCCATCTTTCCTCTTTCTCTTTCTTTCATAGAGCCACACGTCGTAGCCGACTCTCCTCTGACCTTCTCGAACCCCACCACTGTCCCTTTTTCGGTCCTTCTCGGTCCTTCTGTTGTCTGGACCCCCTTGGATCCCGCACCGAACCCCATTCACTCTCTCACTCCTGAAACTTAACCTTTCTCTCCTTTAGGCTGCTGGAAACCTCTTCTATAAACTTTTCAGAGCAAGGCTAGCACTCTCATTACCGTCTCACAAGTCCCCCCCCCCCGGCCCCCAGCAACATAGCACCGGGGCTGGGGGTGGGGTCAACTAGGAAGGGGTTGGGGAGTTCAAGCTGGAGCCCAGGAGTGGGGAGGATTGGCTTACAGAAATCCTGAGAGTGGCCAAAGAAAGAGAAGGTGTTCTTACCTTCACGAACAGTTCGACCTGAGGTTGTTCTTCAGCCATGGTTGCGTCGGGGACCAGGAAGCAGCCGTCGCTGGGGGAACTGGGAGGGGCCGAGGCAAGGGAAGGCGGGTCTCACGGCCAGGGATTCTCTCCTCCAGCCTCAGGGCTGTCCCTTCGGCGCAACCCAAGTCCGATCAGACCCTGTAGTTCGCTCCAACACGGCTTCCCCACAGGCCCAGTGCACCCCACACCCAGCTGCTCCACCTCGGTCCCTCCTGTTTAGCTCAGGGAGCAGCTGACTCACCGGCCGACCCCGCCCTGGCCCTGGGGAGGGGACACGAGAGGAGGGGACTCGGGGATCGTGGGAGTGGGTCCGGGACGGAAGCCAGAGGTCTCGGGGATCCCAGAGATAAGGTGTTAGAAGCGAAGTCTGGGGGCTCCCTCGATTCCCTGACCTCTCCTAAACACAGCAGCATTTTCGTGCCTCAGTTTCCTAGCTTCGTTAATGAGAAGTGTGGCCACTCTCAAACAGGGAAGCTTGACACTAGCGAAGTGCCCACGGGGGTGCAGAAAGGGAGTTTGAGGATGCAAGGGTTCTGCGTTTTGTTTTGTTTTTCTTTCAGTTTTCCAGTCAGTCTTCTGGTTTGCTGGGACTGTGTTCTGAGTGTGTGGAGGGGGGATCGGGAAGGAGATAGTGAGCTGAGGACTACAGATTAGTGAAGGGCACTCCAAGGCACAGGCCGCCAGAGGCCAGGAGGCCTGATGCAGGGGAAACAGGAAGCTGAGCCCAGGCTTCACGGCAGGGGGCGGTCCTCTGGAAGCCTGGCAAAGCTTAGACTTCCCCAACCCGGGCCCCTTACCCTCTTCTCAATGGTGAAGGTTGCCTTGGAGACTTATCCTGGTTCTAGGATAGCACTGGGGCTCTTCCTGGGGTGGGTGGGGTAGCGACTGGTTCTATCAAGGGAAGAAAAAAGGAAAGGTCAGACGGGTCAGTGTGAGTAGAGTCGTGGGGGGACATCTAAGTAAAGACAGGAAAAAGTCCCTTTCCCTGGGGGGCTTGGTTCTGGTGGCTCTAAGTTTAGTATAAAGATAGGACTTTACTATCTATTCTTTTTCACTTCAGTATCTTTTAATTACCCATCCATACAAATGATTTTAGATACAGCACAGGCAAATAAAAATATGGAACGCCTCACAAATTTGCGTGACATCCTTCTGCAGGGACCATGCTAATCTCTGTATCGGTCCAATTTTAGTGCATGTGCTACTGAAGAGAAGCTCTACTACCTTTAAAAAAAAACTAAAATATGTCTGCCAATAGCTAACCTCCACACTCTAAATTTCTCTACTGCCAACTAGCTTTCTTTTCTTCTCAGTCTAACACACACACACACACACACACACACACACACATTTGAAGCAAATGTGCTGGACTTGGAAAGACAGAGAAGAAAAGCTGGACTGGAAACTGAAAGAGGCAGGGAGGGCTGAGATGAATTGACGCATGTTTGCTGGAACAGCAGTTAGTGGTTTCCTCTTGTGCTTCCTCTTCCGAGAGCTTTCTCCTCCCTGGGGGGGGGGGGGGGGCTTATCTCTCTCCTCCCCAGAAAGGCAGAATAGACTTGGTGTTTGGGCTTTTGAATTACAGCCTTGCAGACAGCTGTAGACTGACTCATGCGTGAGCCCCATCTGAGTTCTAAGAATGTTCCCACTATGCTGACCCTTGAGATCTGCTCCAGAGGCTCTTCCCACTGATAAGAAAGATGGCTTCCATGAAGCCTTATTTCTCAGACGCCTCCTTTTTTCCCTCTGGTCAGTAAGTGGCCATCAGGCAATCTGCTCACAGTGAGTTGTCTCTGGGAGAAGCTTTCGACTCAAACAGGTTTGGCTGCCTCTCTCTTGGCTGACTTTATAGCCACAGCTGCTCTGATCATCACCATTGACTGTGGCGCCTGAATTGCTACGCACCCACAAATGCGTTATGTTATCTTGCCTTTATTTTCCAGGCTGCTCTGTCCTGGGACCACCCAGCGGTGCTCCTGGATTTGAAGCCAGGACTGCATCAGGAAAATGTATACTGCCATCTTATCTCTGAGCTCCCACTTCTCTTTTTCCAGCTCTTCTTTTCTTCTGCTGGCTTCTCTTCCTGTGTCTGATTCCTTCCTCTTCTTGGTAAACCAGTCCCTAATCTCTTCACACCCCAGAATGGAAGGTGTGTCCCTCCCTGCCATTCCCCAGAGCTGTCACCAATAACCTCTTCCAGGTTTCCATAACTCCATTGCTCAATACTTTGCCAAGGGTAACCATTAACTGAGCCCTTAGAGCTGCTCCCCTTTGGAGATGATTTTCCAGTCGCTGATCAGCAGAGCCAGGTCACCTCACACCATCTCTGAACTTCAGGCAGGATCTTCTTAGTTTAGTGTAGCTAGGACACTTTTTTAAAATTATGTGGTGTGTGTGTGTGTGTGTGTGTACAAGCAGCACAGGTATGGAGGACAGAGGACAATCTGGGTACAAAATTGAAGGTACTTTTTTTTTTGTTTTGTTTTGTTTTTGTTTTTTTGAGACAGGGTTTCTCTTGTGTAGCCTTGGCTGTCCTGGAACTCACTTTGTAGACCAGGCTGGCCTCAAACTCAGAAATCTGCCTGCCTCTGCCTCCCGAGTGCTGGGATTAAAGGCGTGCGCCACCACTGCCCGGCTACTTTTTTTTTTTTTTAAGATTTATTTATTATATGTAAGTACACTGTAGCTGTTTTCAGACATACCACAAGAGTGCATCAGATCTCATTATGGACGGTTGTGAGCCATCATGTGGTTGCTGGGATTTGAACTCATGATGTTCAGAAGAACAGTCAGAGCTCTTAACCACTGAGCCATCTCTCCAGCCCCGAAGGTACCTTTACCTGCTGAGCCAGCACTGAAGTTTTTGTTTGTTTTGTTTTGTAAAGTATGTTTTTTTTTTCTCCCTCAGAAACTCCTTCCTTCTTTCCTGTCCCGATGGATCATCAATCACAGACACCCTGTGTCCTTAGGGGTGAGAGGGCTGAAGTA
Organism: Mus pahari; assembly: GCF_900095145.1. Taxonomy (NCBI): domain Eukaryota; kingdom Metazoa; phylum Chordata; class Mammalia; order Rodentia; family Muridae; genus Mus; species Mus pahari. The sequence goes on along the minus strand of NC_034607.1, from coordinate 2,970,501 downwards.
TGGTTGTATGTGTTCTAATTAGGTCTACTTTCAGAATTTAGTGTCTTTCAGATACTTACACTTCCTCTTCAGGGGTTCCAAAATAATCAAGCCCCGGTGTTGCCCCTGTGGTTGGCGGACATCTCCTGCAATCAGGAAACAAGTAGGTCTGAAACAGGAGTTAGTTCTTACTTCCACTTATTTATTTAAAACACTCATGTAGCGCTTACTTTGTTTGCTGGGCACTGTTCTGAGTTCTTTATAAATATTAACTTAGTGGGTACAAATATTAACCGAGCTGTTGCTGTTGGCACAGGTTGAATTAATGTTGCTTCTCTCCACTCTTCAGGAAGGAGGAAGACTGCCTCTGGCCCTTTAAGGTCGGCCTCCCTCCCCGCTCTGGCCTTCTCCATCGCCCAGACCCTTTTTCCAGGCGGGGACCTTAGTTTAGGGCGGGCTCCGCCCAGCATCAATCAAAGCTCTGAGACACCACTGCTTAGCAACGGCAGAGGGCGGGAATTTTGAACACTCTAGCACCGCCCCCAATGCAAACAAACCAATCAACACCTAGAGTCCTCACCGCCTTCCCGTTGGATGGCTAAGCAGACCCTTTCAGCCAATAGCGACTAAGAGGGCGGGGCGAGCGCGCGCGGCCCACGCCCACAGGCTGGCTGGTCCTTGCCACAGGCTGGCGGCGGTTGGTCAGGGAGGTGGATCGTCGCGGCTGAGGTGACGGAAAAGGCGGGAAAGTGCCGCGAATTGGGGGCTCCCGTGGGGTGGGGGACAGGAGAGCGCGCTGCGGCTGTAGGGGCGTGGGTGGCGAGAGAGACTTGATGTGACAGTGCGCTCCTCCAGAGCTTCCAAAGCACGGCTTCGAGTGACAGAAACGAGGGTGGGACGACCCCCAACCTAAAGGGGTCGCCCTCCAAGTGACCCCGCGCCTGTCCCCTGAAAGCCCGCGCACCACCCGCCCAGTCGCCTGCTGAATGATGCTTCTGAACCTCCTTCCCCTCCCATGTCCTCAGAGTCGCCGAGCCCATGGCTTTCAGAGCGACCCCAGGCCGGACGCCGCCGGGACCCGGACCGGGACTCAGATCCGGGGTCCCCTCAGCCAGCTTCCCCAGCCCCCAGCCCCCAATGGCGGGGCCTGGGGGTATCGAGGAAGAGGACGAGGAGGAGCCCGCCGAGGTGTCCGAGGAGTGGGGAGGGCTGGGAGGGGCTGAGCCGACTCTGTTTCACGTTGACTAAACGTCCCCTGCGTGCCTATCTCCGAGATTTGGTTAAATGATTGCTAATAAGGGATGACCAATCCATGCCCGTCCGGGGGATTCAGATGCCGATCTCCTTTCCTTCCTCGCGGGACAGATCCATCTGTGCGTGCTGTGGAGCTCGGGATACCTGGGCATTGCTTACTATGACACTAGTGACTCCACTATCCACTTCATGCCAGATGCCCCAGACCACGAGAGCCTGAAGCTTCTCCAGAGAGGTGCGACAGAGCCCTGCATTCCTCTCCTTTGGGGTGGAGAAGTGCTCACTCATACATCCTTATGTAGTTTACTTTATAGTCACCTGATTTAGGAATTAATTATTCAACACAACTTTATTAGGTACCTTCTGTATGTAAAATGCTACAAATTTAGTCCCTGGCAAACCATGATTTTAGTGATAGTTTCCGGGACGCTCTTGTTCCTTCCCACCGTGCCTTTTCTAAGTCTCATTCTCCACTGCACTCCCAGTGTGCAGACCATCCCTTACAGACATAAAATCACTTTAGTTTTTTTGTTTCTTTGTTTTGTGTGTGTGTGTGTGTTTTTTTTTTTTTTTNACTCTGTAGACCAGGCTGGCCTCGAACTCAGAAATTCACCTGCCTCTGCCTCCCAAGTGCTGTGTTTACAGGCGTGCACTACCACGCCCGGTGGTTTTGGTTGTTTTTTTTTTTTTTTTGAGACAGGGTCTCACTATGTGGCTCTGGTTATCCTGAAACCCATTATGTAGACCAGGCAGACTTTGATTCCCCTGCCTCCCAAGGGCTGGGATCAAAGGCATGTATCACCACACCTGGCTAAGATAATAAATTCTTGAGGAGAACAGACAGTGGCAGGAAGAGAGCGGCCACTTTCCTCTTAGTCACATTGGAGAGATCCTTTGACTCATCTGGCACCTTCCTTCTCTCTTCAAGTTCTGGATGAAATCAACCCCCAGTCTGTTGTCACAAGTGCCAAACAGGATGAGGCTATGACTCGATTTCTAGGGAAGCTTGGTAAGGATCGCATAGAGAAGGGGAAATGGAAACAAACTACTAAATCTTTGGCTGGGAGGGAGCATGGGACAGTGACAGGACTGAGCTGTACAAGACTGTGACCTCTTGCCTCCACAGCCTCCCAGGAACACAGAGAGCCAAAGAGACCTGAAATCATACTTCTGCCAAGCGTGGATTTTGGTAGCTCCTTCCTTTTATGTTACCAGCCCCCATCTCAGAGCCTCTGTCCTTTCTCTGAAAGGAGCTCCTATTATCAGAAACCTTGCCTCCTGTACTCTTATCTGAAAGCTGCTTCCCACACCCCATCACGAGTCTCCCCAAGATCTCTCCTGCACCTTACTGTCTTTAGTACAACTTACTGAGAAACTACTGGGTTAGGTATGTGAGGAATGGGGGAGTAGAAGAAAATGGAGAGATGACACTCTTAAAACAGTTTTGAACGTTGGAGCCAAAGTCCTTTGTTGCATTAAAAAGAAAAAGGCACTGTTTCTGGGAACCATGGTCCATAAGAGGCACTCCCTACTTTGCAAACTTCCAGGTTTGCAAAAAGGACAAGAAATACAGGAAATGGGTAGTATTAGTTCCATATATATATTTATATATAATAATAATATATATATTATAACCAGACATCTACATTACATAAAGAACTGAAAGAGTGAGACTATATCTGTATGTTTTGATTCTTGGACAAGCCATATGGTTGGATTTATTCTTGTTGTTAAACTGGGGCAAGAGAATGGACCTATGAGACCTTTCACTCCCCATCCTCCCCAAATAGGTCCAGAGATAAGCAAACAGCGTCTCCTTTCCGGAAATTACTCCTTCATCTCAGACTCCATGACTGCTACTGAGAAAATCCTTTTCCTCTCCTCCATTATTCCCTTTGACTGTGTCCTCACGGTGAGCTGGGTCATGGGGTGAGGGCTAGGATAGAGCTGGGGAAAGGCGTGAGCTCCCAGCCATAGGGCAGAATTCTGACTGGACTGCCCAGCCCTGTAAAAATCACACAGTTTTCCTGATATTAGTGTGGTCCAGCTTCTGGAACACTAGGCTTTATCCAGCTTCACTGCTGATCCCCTCCCAGGTCCGGGCACTTGGAGGACTGCTCAAGTTCCTGAGTCGAAGAAGAATTGGGGTTGAACTGGAAGACTATAATGTTGGTGTCCCTATCCTGGGATTTAAGAAGTTTGTATTGTAGGTGACTCATCCAAACTACAACCAAAGTAAAGAGGAAAGGGTGTGTGTGTGAGTGTGTGTGTCTGTGTGTGTACAGTTGAAGGGCAGTGGGTGAAGTGTGCTCTGGCACAGGAGAACCAGAAAGATTGGATTGCTTGGAGAGGTATTGGGAGAGGGGAGTAGTTTAGTAATGATTCCTCCTGCCTCGGACACCATTCTTTCGGTCTTTTCTGTTCTTAGGACCCATCTGGTGAGCATAGATCAAGACACTTACAGGTGAGGTGGAGACAAGCTGCTGCCTGCATAAACAGAGGACGAGTTTAAGGCTCCAGTAATTCTACTGAGGCTCTGGCTTCTTTAATCCTGGGGCTTGAAGGAAAGAAAAGGGTGATTGTGTGGATGAGGGTAAAGAAAAGGAAGGGGCACAGAGGAATCACTGTCCTTCCTCTTTGCAGCTTTGAATTAACTGAGGGACTGGTGCTTGCTAGACCCTAACCCCCCCCCCTTTTTTTTTTTG
>NC_034607.1:2954874-2965633 GCF_900095145.1 Mus pahari | reverse complement strand
AAAAAAAAAAAAAAAAATCCATTGCAGTATGTATGGGAACATGACTCAGTGAGTAAAAGCTCTTGCAATACAAGTTTGAGGATCTGAGTTTGGATTCTAAGCATTTACATAAAAAGCCACTCACAGTGGTTTGTGTGCCTGCCATCTCCGTGCTGGTGCTGGCGTGGGTGGAGACAGGACTGCTGGGTTTTACTGGCTGCCAGCTTAGCCAAAGAAAATGGGGAATTCCGGGTTCAGTGAGAGACCTTGTCTTAAAAGAGAACAAGACAGAGAGAACAAAGCCTCTGCATACATGTGCAGGAGCATGTTCACCTGCATACAAATATGTGTACACAGGCAAGTGTGGTGGCTCACCATTAATACCAGCACTGAGAGGCAGAGGCAGTGGGATTTCTATAAGTTTGAGACCAGCCTCGTCTACATAGTTCCAGGATAGCCAGGGCTACATAGAGAGACCCTGTCTCAAAAACAAATATGTACATACATGCATATACCACATGTGGGATGTATAGAAATTCAGACTTCTCCATTTCTCTGTGACAGCGTTCTACAGATTTTCAAGAGTGAGTCTCACCCCTCGGTGTACAAAGTAGCCAGCGGGCTGAAGGAGGGGCTCAGCCTTTTTGGTAGGTGTGGCCTGTTGCTCACCCCACACTCTGAAAACATGCTAGAAAAGCAATTGACTCTATAGCCATGTGCAGGCGTGCTCTCTCTCTCTCCTGGCTTACTGACTTTGCCAGATGGCCTTTCCCCACCAGCCCAGGTATCTCAATCTCTGTGCCCACCTGACCAAGCTCCTTCATAGACTCTAGCCATACAGTGTAATTTGCTTGTCAGCTGTGACCTTAACAATACTGTGTTCAGTCTCTGGCTTTGTATGGATGTGTCCACTGAAGAGTTTTAGAACTGCTTCGTATAGTTTTTAATGTGGTTCTTCTGGCTTTAGAAGTGTCCAAGTGTCTAGCTTCTCACTGGGTTATGCTTTAGTTTTAGATATTGTGATGGGCTTTTGTGAGTTGTGGCTATGCCCGTTTATATATTTTCCTGACTGAGCATCCACACCTTTTCCTACCCTCACATGATAACCCACTTTGTAGCTAGGCACTAATTTGGCTGCTTTTGTGTTCTGTATCTGGGCTTCCAGACCAGCCTACCGTGTAACCAGTTTACTCCCTATGCATACCCCACAGGAATCCTCAACAGATGCCGCTGTAAGTGGGGACAGAAGCTGCTCAGGTGAGTGGCCTCAGACATGGGTTTATAAACAAATACGCACTGAGTCCTGAGGCCTATTAGAGCAGTCTACAGGACACTCTATCAATCAGCAGTATTAGAAATACCAACTGCCCATCTAGAACCTAGTGGGGTAGCTAGAATACTCTTCGTTTCATGCTGTCAGCGCAGCTGCAAACATACCTGTAGATAACTAGCTTTCTCCTTTTTATTCAGTCTAGGTTCTCAAGCTCGGGGAATGGTGTTGCTTATAGTGGGTGGGTCCTCTCACAACAAAGAATGTGATTAAGATAATCCCTCATAGTATTCTCAGAGTAGTTCTAGACTGTATCTAGTTGACAATTAAACTGATCATGGCACCTCTGTACACCTTGGTTTTAATTTTCAGGATCACATCCTCAAACTCCTTGTAAGTCCTTTTCTACTAGATGTACCCTGTGCTCTGATCACCCCTGTCAAAATTTAGTCTCAAGCCTGGCGTGGTGGCGCACGCCTTTAATCCCAGCACTCGGCGGGGGGCAGAGGCAGGTGGATTTCTGAGCTCGAGGCCAGCCTGGTCTACAGAGTGAGTTCCAGGACAGCCAGGGCTACACAGAGATCGAAAAACAAAAACAAACAAACAAAACAACAACAACAACAAAGAGTTATAAGAGAGATGGCTCAGCGGTTAGGAACACTGACTATTCTTCCAGATGTTCTGAGTTCAATTCCCAGGAACCACATGGTGGCTCACAACCATCTGTAATGGAATCTGATTGCCTCTTCTGGTGCGTCTGAAGACAGCTATGATGTACTTATATACATAAAATAGATTTTTTGTTTTGTTTTGTTTTTTTTCAAGACGGGGTTTCTCTGTGTAGCCCTGGCTGTCCTGGAACTCACTCTGTAGACCAGGTTGGCCTCGAACTCAGAAATCCCCCTGCCTCTGCCTCCCAAGTGCTGGGATTAAAGGCATGCACCACCACACCTGGCAAAAAAAATTTTTTTTCACTTTGTAGACCATGCTAGCCTCGAACTCAGAAATCCGCCTGCCTCTGCCTCCCGAGTACTGGGACTAAAGGTGTGCGCCACCATGCCCGGCTAAATAATTATTTTTTAAAAAGTGTTGTAAGATGAATTGGGCATGGCCACCACGTGTTTAATCCCATTGGAGTCAGAGGCAGGCAGATCTCTGTGAGTTCCAGGTCAGCCAAGGCTACATAGTGAGACCTTGTCTCAAAACAACCCAAACCAACATAAAATAGAATTGTAAGCTGAGTAGACTGGGGTGTAGTGAGACAGCTCAGTGATAGAGGCGCTTGCCACTAAACCTGATGACCTGAGTTTGATTCCCAGAACTCATGATGGGAGAAGAAGAAAACCAATTCATGTTAGTTGTCCTTATCTTCTGCATATGGCACATGCATGCACACACACACATACACACCTTTACAAAAAGCAAGAGAGAAGGAAGGAAATAAGAAAAGAAAAAGAAGGAATTGTAGGTTAGGGGCTGATGGGAAAACTCCACAGGTAAAGGTGCTTTCTGCACAGGCCTAGCAACCTGAACCCACAGAAAGGCAGGACAGAACCAACTCCACAGAGTTATCTCCACCAGTGCCATGGCATCTGTGTCCACATATGCACCATACTTACAACACACAAAGAATAGCAGGCTGGAAAGAGGCCTGTGGCAAACACCTGTAATTCCAGCAAATTCTAGGAAATAGAAGCTAGAGGAGCAGGAGTTCTAAGTCAGCCTTGTTATAGCAACTTCGAGAACAGTCTGAACTATGTGAAACCCTGTCTTAAAAAAAAAAAAAGCAAAAGAATTGCAGGCTGGGGTGGGGCTCAGTAGTTTGTTACTTAGGTAGTGAGTAAGCCTTGACTCAGTCCTAAACTTTGCTAAAAGAAGGAAGGATGGAAGATGCCAGAGAGGGAGAGAATGAAAATTAGTTACAGGCATTTTTGCAGAAAGAGCATGGAAAGATGATACTTTGTCTATGCTGTTTCCCTGAGATACTGTGGCGGCTACACACAGATAGCAAACTCATATCACTCACAGTCACCCACTCAGCTGCAGAGAGCTGCAGTGTTGGCACACAAATACCACAACACACTGTTCCCCTGTAAAACACTGACACGCTCCACTACATATCCACATGGAGTGGCACATGGTCTCGGCACAGACACAGTCATCGTGACTCCGGCAGTTTTCAGAATGCACATATAAACGAGCCCACATCCACAGGGCCTTGCACTTGCCAGTTAGTTCTTTCCCGCTGTGTGCTGCAGGCACATAGTACCACACTCCCCAAGCAAAGTCAAGATGAGAGAAGACATGACTTGTAACCTTCCTGTCCCAACCCTTGCCCTCCAGGCTGTGGTTTACACGTCCGACCCGGGAGCTAAGGGAGCTCAATTCCCGTCTGGATGTCATTCAGTTTTTCCTGATGCCTCAGAACCTGGACATGGCCCAGATGCTGCACCGGCTCCTGAGCCACATCAAGAACGTGCCTGTGAGCCCAGGGCAGAGATCAGGGCGGGGAATAAGAGTGATGGCTTAATGACAAACCTGGGCTGCTTATCTCATTAAAATTATGTTTGGTTGGGTTTTGGTTTTGTTTTGGGTTAGGGTCTCACTGTGTACCCGTATATGGCCTGGAACTCACAGAGCTCTACCTGCCTCTGCCCCCTGTGTACCACCACACCTGGCTGTTTGGTTTTGAGACAGGGTCTTACTATGTAGCCCTGGCTGTGCTAGAACTTGCTATGTAGACCAGGCTGGCCTTGAACTCAGAGATCCGCCTGCCTCTGGAGTGCTGAGATGAAAGGCATGCACCACCACATCCAGCCCAATATTTTTTTTTTTCAATTATATGCATCTATAGCCCAGGACTGTGAGTTTGAAGCCAGCCTGGTCTATATAGTGAGTTCTAGTTCAGTCAGGGCTACCTCTTGGAACCTTCTCAAACAAAACAAAACAGAAGTTAAGTGTGTCTGTGTGGAGTACACCCATGTGAGTGTGGGTGACTACAGAGTCCAGAACAGGATGGTGAATCATCTAAAGCTAGAGTTATGGGTGGTTGTGAACCTCCTGTTGTGGGTGTTGGGAACCAAACCTTGGTCCTGTGAAAGACCCTCTCCCGCCTGGAGGAAAATGCCTTGTGGAGCATCAGACGTCAAATGGCAAACCATAGCTGTCTCTTGTCTGCTTATAGCTGATTCTGAAACGCATGAAGTTGTCCCACACCAAGGTCAGTGACTGGCAGGTCCTTTACAAGGTAAGGCTGCTGTTTTGTTGGCATCAAGATATAGCCTAGGAGAGCCTCACTCTTAGTATCTTCCTGCCCCTTTGCCTGAGTTCTGGGATCACAGGCTTCCCTTTTTAGATTAGAAGTTCCAGTCAAGCCTTCATGACCTTCTTTGTGAGGTCTTGACTCGACTCAAGCTTTCGCGTCAGACCTTCTCTTGGGACACCCTGCCACACTTTACTCACTGATGGTTCCTTTAAACTCTGTGTTGCAGAAATAACAAAAATATTTGCAGGGAATAGTGCAATTACTCCTCTTTAGCCACACATTCAACTTCAACCCTTTGGCTCGTAGCAATCTCTTCATCTCCAGCCATTAGATTATTCTAGCCATAAACACTTCATTGTGACCATCACAGAATTGGTACTGATGCTGCTGCTCAATATCAGAACCACGAGGTCTGCCCCCACCCCGTGTTGTTCACTCACCTGTCTTCCTTGCCTGCTTGTTTTTTATTTATTTATTTTGGGGGTTTTAGAGATAGGACTTTGTGTAGTCCTGGCTATCTTGGAACCCACTCTGTAGACCAGGCTGGCCTCAAACTCAGAGATCCACCTGCCTCTGCCTCCCAAGTGCTGGGATTAAAGGAGTGAGCCATTATGGCTGGCTTTTTATTTATTTTTCTTTACTTATTTACTTTATCTATCTATCTATCTATCTATCTATTTATCTATCTATCTATCCATCAGTCAGTCAGTCTATCTGTCCATCCATCCACCTACCTGTCTATCCACCTACCACCCACCCATTCACCCATCCATCCACCTATCTATCTGTTTTTTTTTGAGACAGTGTTTCTCTGTGTAGCCCTGGCCATCCTGGACTCTATTTGTAGACTAGGCAGTGTCCTTGACTTCACAGACCTCACAGAGATCTGTCTGCCTCCTGGGTGCTGGGACCAAAGGCATGTGCAACCACACCCAGCTCAACCTGGCTTCTTTTTAATTTGTAAAGCTTTATTTGATATATAGGAGTGTTTGCCTCTTGTTTGTGCAACGTGTGCATGTTTAACTTGTCTGAGTTGATATGACTGCAAATGTTTTTACGTAATTATAAAGCAAAGTTAAAATTTTCATTTTATGTTTTAGACAATATTCTATTTCTAATATTTGCAGGGAATAGTGCAATTACTCCTCTTGTAGCTACACATTCAACTTCAACCCTTTGTCCACAGAAACTTTTTTTTGTTTTGTTTTTTGTTTTTTTTTGTTTTTGTTTTTTTTTTGGTTTTTTTTTTTTTTTTTTTTTTTTTTTTTTTTTTTTTTTTTAAGGGTTTTTCTGTGGACCCCTGGCTGTCCTGGAACTCACTCTGTAGACCAGGCTGGCCTTGAACTCAGAAATCTGCCTGCCTCTGCCTCCCAAGTGTTAGGATTAAAGGCCACAGCAACTTTTAAAAGAAAAACATTTAATTGGACCTGGCTTACAGTTCAGAGGTTCTGTCCATTATTGTGGTGGGATCATGGCGGCATCCAGTCAGACATGGTGCTAGAGATGTAACTTAGAGCTCCACATCCCAATCCTCAGACAGCAGTGACCAAGCCAGCTCAGTCAGTCAACAGGATCTCAAAAGGGAGGGAGTGAGGACTGAAAAAAGAAAAATGGACAAAATTACAAGACTGCAGGCTGCACTGAGGCTGAAGCAGGTTTAGTTCTCTCCAGCCTGCTTTTATATCATTCTAGATACATCCAAAACACATGGTCAGTTCTTAGAGCAAAGACAAAGTGATGGAGAGAGGTAGCAAACAAGGGGATCACACAAGGTAATAATGAAGCAAAGCCGTGAACAAAGCCCCATGGGCACTGTCTTAGTCAGGGTTCCTATTCCTGCACAAACATCATGACTAAAAAAGCAAGTTGGGGAGGAAAGGATTTATTCAGCTTTCATTTCCACATTGCTGTTCATCACTTAAGGAAGGCAGGACTGGAACTCAAGCAGGTCAGGAAGCAGGAACTGATGCAGAGGCCATGGAGGGACGTTACTTACTGGCTTGCTTCCCCTGGCATGCTCAGCTTGCTTTTTTTTTTTTTTTTTGATTCTTAAACTCATTTTTATTTTATTTATTTATTTTTAAAGATTTATTTATTTATTATTTGTAAGTACACTCCAGAAGAGGGAGTCAGATCTCGTTATGGATGGTTGTGAGCCACCATGTGGTTGCTGGGATTTGGAAGAGCAGTCGGGTGCTCTTACCCACTGAGCCATCTCACCAGCCCTCGTTTTTATTTTTTCATGTAGTTTGACTCATTGGCAGAAAGCTCGCACGCCATCCAAACAAGGCTACTTTCTACATTTTTGCTGTATACTGTAATAACACATTTGCTTCCCATCTATATAATAACTCTTGCTAAAGAAAGCTTGATAGTTCACTTTTCTTCTCTACAAAATGTTCTAAATAAACATTAGAAAAACCCTTTTAAAAAAGATTTCAGCTTGCTTTTTTATAGAACCCAGGACTACCAGCCCAGGGATGGCACCACCCACAATGGGCCCTCCCCCCTTGATCACTAATTGAGAAAATGCCCCACAGCTGATCTCATGGAGGCACTTCCCCAACTGAAGCTCCCTTCTCTGATAACTCCAGCTGTGTCAAGTTGACACACAAAACCAGCCAGTACAGTCACTGTTTCTAATATTCCTTGTCTGAGCCCAGTGACAAATGCCAAATTCCTAGAAGTGGCACCAAAAGCTCTCAATACAACAGGGAGAGAGAGTGACACTGGGCCTGGCTTGAGCATCTGAAACCTCAAAACCTACCCCCAGTGACACACTTCTACCAACATGACGACTCCCTGTGGGCCTATGGAGACCATTTTCATTCAAACCACCACATTTATTTACTTACTTTGTGTCTGTTTGTTTGTTTGTTTTGAGACAGGGTTTCATTATGTAGTCCTGTCTGAAATAGAACTCTTTATGTAGACACTTCTGGCTTAAAAATTAGGGACTGGCCTTCCTCTGCCTCTTTTCTGAGAGCTTGGATTAAAAGTGTGCACGACCATGCCTCTGTATCTTTTTAATTTTAAAATTTATCATTCTATTGTTTCCATTTAATTTTTAAAAATAAATTCCATTCATTTGTGAATGTGGGTGCACACACAGGACAGTGAGTGTGGAGAGAGAGCACCTGCAGGTATCAGTGTGTGGGGACCACACGGTGGGAGCCTGGGATTGAATTCAAGTTGTCAGGCTTGGCAGCAAGTGCCTCTATCTGTGGTGCCATCTTGCTAGCCCTTATATTTGAAGCAGGTTAGAACTTAAAACTGGGCTGGAGAAATGGCTCAGAGGTTAAAAGCACTGACTGCTCTTCCAGAGGTCCCGAGTTCAATTCCCAGCAACTACATGGTGGCTCACAACCATCTGTAATGAGATCTGATGCCCTCTTTTGTTGTTGTTGTTGTTGTTGTTGTTGTTGTTGTTGTTTTTCTGAGACAGGGTTTCTCTGTGTAGCCCTGGCTGTCCTGGAACTCACTCTGTAGACCAGGCTGGCCTCGAACTCACAAATCAGCCTGCCTCTGCCTCCCGAGTGCTGGGATTAAAGGCATGCGCCACCACGCCTGGCTCTGATGGCCTCTTTTTTTTTTTTTTTTTTTTAATTTATTTATTATTATACATAAATACACTGTAGTTGACCTCAGATACATCAGAAGAGGGCGTCAGATCCTATTACAGATGGTTGTGAACCACCATGTGGTTGCTGGGAATTGAACTCAGGACCTCTGGAAGAGCAGTCAGTGCTCTTACTCACTGAGCCATCTCGCCAGCCCCTCTGATGGCCTCTTATGATGTATCTGACAGCTATAGAGTACTAATAAACAAGATAAATAAATCTTTTTAAAAAAAGACTTTCCCAGCGCTCGGGAGGCAGAGGCAGACAGATTTCTAAATTTGAGGCCAGCCTGGTCTACAGAGTGAGTTCCAGGACAGCCAGGGCTACACAGAGAAACCCTGTCTCGAAAAACAAAAAACCAAAACAAACAAACAAACAAACAAACAAAAAGACTTAAAATTGGAAGAATTTTAGAGTTATTGTATAACAATATTAATGTCTTACATAATCACAAAACAGTTGTATGTGTGCTAGGCATTGAACCTAGGACTTCACACATGCTTGGCAAATGGTCTATCACAGCTGGATTTCCAACCCTCATGGCAGCCTATCGATGCTGAAAACATTTATTGTCTAGTTTAAGACCGGGTCTCACTGTGAAGCACTGTACGTCCAGGAACTTGCTGGGTAGACTAGGCTAGCCTCAAACTTGTAGCAGCTCTTTTGTCTCTCCCTCATAAGCACTGGCATTTGCTTGTTTGGTTGCTTGGAGACGGGATCTCAAAATATAGCACAGGCTTGCCTTAAATGCACTATGTCATCCCAGTTGATCTTGAATTCGTGATCCATCTGCCTCAGCTTCCAGAGTGCTGGGATTACAGACTTTCAACATCACACCCAATTGAGACCTTGTCCCCCCCAAAGCAAAAGCGTAAGGCTAGCCTGGGCTACAGAGTGAGTTAGAGAGCTGTGTGGGTAACTTAGTGTGATCTTATCTCAGAGTAAACAGTTGGGTTGCAGCTTAGCAGTGGTGCATGGTGAGAGTGAGAACGTGGGAGCTACACGCTTGGTTCAAGCCCCAGTCCATTAATTTGCTGTGAGAGTTGAGGTTGCCAATGCCTCTTGTGCTTCGGACTGCTCATCTGTGAGCTGGAGGTGGAGGTAGTGGCCACCCCACAAGGCTGCTCTGACTCACAAGGAAATCTAGACCGCGGCCTGGCACATCAGTGAGGGTCACTGCATCTCCTTCCTCTGTTCATTTGCTCTGTCCCTGTTCTCAGCTGACTTTGGAGTTTTTATTCAAGGCCCGCCTCCTTTCCTTGTCTGTGAAAAGGCTTCCCAAACAGCCTCAGGCCCCGCCAGACTTGTTTGAAATTCTTGGACTTTGTCAGTTGTTCAACTCTGTCTGCTTTATCGGGGCTACTGAATCTGCTGCTCGTCCCAGCCCTTGACTTGTGTGGTTTATACAGCTCTTCTACAGAGGGACACTCCCTCTGGTGCTATGCTCTGTCCATAGCTTAATCTGTGGTCATATCAGCTCCTGGTCACTGACCTCGACCTGGAGAATTAGTTCTCAAGCACTCTGGCTCTCTCTCTCTGCTTCTTCTAACTCACTTCCTCCCTGACTTCTAAAAGCCACTTTTTTATTTCCTGTGTTTGTGTTTGTGTGTACAGGGGCCTGTGAGACTCTCCCTCTACATACAGGCCTGGGAACTGAACTCAGGCTGTCAGGCTTGGCAGCTCTCACCTTTACTTCCTGCTGAGCCATCTCCCCTGACCCCCCTCCATCTCCCCAAACCCCCCTCCACCTCTGCAGACCCCTCCCCCTTCTCTTGACCTTTATTCCGATTGTTTTCTTGTCCTCCTCTTGCAGAAGTTTAATTTAATAATCTTCTGTTCTCCATCGGTTTTTTTTCCTTTCTTCCTTTCTCTTCCTGTTTCTTTCTTTCTTTCTTTTAAAAGATTTTTATTTATACAAGTACAGCGTAGCTGTCTTCAGACACACCAGAAGGGGGCATCAGATCTCATTGCAGATGGTTGTCAGCCACCATGTGGTTGCTGGGAATTGAACTCAGGGCCTTTGGAAGAGNAGTCAGTGCTCTTACCCACTGAGCCATCTCTCCAGCCCTCTTTCTTTCTTTCTTTCTTTCTTTCTTTCTTTCTTTCTTTCTTTCTTTCTTTCTCTTTGTTTTTTGAGACAGGGTTTCCTGTGTAGCCCTGGCTGTCCTGGAACTCACTCTGTAGACCAGGCTGGCCTCGAACTCACAGAGATTCACCTGCCTCTGCCATTCGAGTGCTGAAATTATAGGCATGCACCATCATGCCTTGCTCTCTATGTGTTTTTTTATCTGTGTCTGTCTGTGCGTATGTCTTCTTGCATTTGGTAACCTCTCAGTGTTCACCATTGGTCCTTGTGCTTCTGATCTGTCCATGTCACCTGGGTGGGGTAACCTTCTCAGTCATCTCTTCCACAGACTGTGTACAGTGCCCTTGGCTTGAGGGATGCCTGTCGTTCCCTGCCCCAGTCCATCCAGCTTTTTCAGGACATTGCCCAGGAGTTCTCTGACGACCTGCATCACATTGCCAGCCTCATCGGGAAGGTGGTGAGCAGAAGCCAGACACCGGAGGAGGAGGAGGAGGAGGAGGAGGAGGAAGAGGAGGGGGAGGAAGAGGAGGGGGGAGGAG
>NC_034607.1:2929317-2954856 GCF_900095145.1 Mus pahari | reverse complement strand
GAAGGGGGAGGAGGAGGAGGGGGAGGAGGAGGAGGAACGGGGCAGGATGGAGGAGTAGAAAGGGTCTGGGGTCTGGAGAATGTGGTGTGGGAGATGGGGGCACATGGGAGATATGGGGTCACCTGGTGACAAAACAGCATGCTGAGAGGAAGTGTCTGAAGATGAGGATTAAAGGGGGGATCTGGGGCCCAAGGAGAACCGGGGGACAGGACACAGAGAGGGTGCTGGGTGCTAAGAAACTGGACGTCTAATCTGTCTCCTCAGGTGGACTTTGAGGAAAGTCTTGCTGAAAATCGCTTCACCGTCCTCCCCAACATAGATCCTGACATAGATGCCAGTGAGTGCTGGGTGTGCGGGTCCTAGGCCTAGGGGTCCTGGGGCAGCCGTGTGATCCATGTGCTGCGCAGCTAGACACCTACATGGGAATCAGCTTGGTGCCAGAAGAAAGCTCTTCCTTCAGAGCCTCCAGTAGCATGGGCTAGCCTCGAACTCAGTCTATAACTAAGGACAGTCTCAAAGTCCTGATCCTCCTGCTCCCACTCTGGAGGGCTTGGACTGCAGGCATGCACCGACCACCATGCCCGGATAATCAGGAATTCTTAAAAAATAGTTTCATGTGGCCAGAGTTGGCCTTGAACCTTAATCCTCCCAGACCTTTTTGTTTTGGTTTGGTTTTTGGTTTTTTTTTCGAGACAGGGTTTCTCTGTGTAGCCCTGGCTGTCCTGGAACTCACTCTGTAGATGAGGCTGGCCTCAAACTCAGAAATCTGCCAGTCTCTGCCTCCCAAGTGCTGGGATTAAAGGTGTGTGCCACCACGCCTGGCCAGACCTTAATTTTATATGCATATAATTTTCTACACACTTAGAGAAGCGAAGGCTGATGGGGCTTCCAAGCTTCCTCACTGAAGTTGCTCAAAAGGAGCTGGAGAACCTGGACTCTCGCATCCCCTCATGCAGTGTCATCTACATCCCTCTGGTGAGCGAGCGCAGGGGAGAGGTGAAGTCCCCAGGAGTCACATAGTGATGCATGAAAGCCCTTTAGCGCTGGAGGGCAGGGCAGCTGCTCATGGATGCATCCATAGGTCTCATGTGGAGTGGTGAGGGAGGAAGTGGCTCCCAGCCAGATGAGCTAACCCTAACCCTGGCAGTCAGTGGGCAACAGGCACCCAGTGTCCTTAAACCCAGGGACATGAATATCTTTGGTAACTTCAGTTGCTGACAGAGGAATGGAGGATCCCAGTGTTGTCTGGGCTCCCTCTAGGACCAGAGGGTGTTCAGTAGGTTCCTGCCCACTCTGACTCCATTCTCTCCCCAGATTGGCTTCCTTCTTTCCATTCCCCGCTTGCCTTTCATGGTGGAAGCTAGTGACTTTGAGATTGAGGGACTGGACTTCATGGTAAGTGTCTTGACCTCTCGGTGGTGGGCGGAGTGGGATAAGAAGCTGGAAGAACAGTCTCAGCCCATCATCACTGAACACGATGTGGGGTCATTTTTGTAGCTTAAGAAGCTGTCCAGTCCTGAGTCAGAAGAGGAGTTGGGGGTGAGGGGCTGGAGGAGGTCCCGGCAGGTGGAGAGGAGAGAGGATCCAAGGGATGAAAAACCACCGGCCATAGTGGTGCAGCCCTGGCTGTTTGGGAACTCACTCTGTAGACCAGGCTGGCCTGCAGCTCACAGAGATTCACCTGCCTATGACTCCCAAGTGCTGGGGATTGAAGGTGTGTGCCACTACTGCCTGGCTTGTGGTCTTAACTTTCATCCCAGCACTCTGGAGACAGAGGCAGGTGGGTCTCTGTGAGATGCAAGCCAGCCAGGGCTATAGAGTAAAATCCTGTCCCCAAACAAAACAAAACAAAGCCCAAGAGACAAAAAGCCCAGAGCTTGGACTCCTGGCACCCAGTTTCTCTCAGAGGACAAGCTGCACTATCGTAGCACCCGAACCAAGGAGCTGGACGCGCTGCTGGGAGACCTGCACTGCGAGATCCGGGGTGAGGAGCCCGTGGTAGGAGAGAGCGGGCTGCTCTAACAGACCCAGCTCTCATGCTGGCCCTCCTGAATGGTCACACTGCATCTGCATGCCTGCTTCCAGATCTTTCCACGCACCTCTCTCTCTCCTTCTCTTTCCCAGACCAGGAGACCCTGTTGATGCACCAACTGCAGTGCCAGGTGCTGGCGCGGGCTTCGGTCTTGACTCGGGTATTGGACCTTGCCTCCCGCCTGGACGTCCTGTTGGCTCTTGCCAGTGCTGCCCGGGACTACGGCTATTCGAGACCACATTACTCTCCCTGCATTCATGGAGTACGCATCAGGAATGGCAGGTGAGAAGGGGCTCCATCTCCTGCTGTGGGGTTCCTCTCCCGGGTCCACAAACCATGCAGTGTCTTTCGACCCACTGCAGGCATCCTCTGATGGAACTGTGTGCACGAACCTTCGTGCCCAACTCCACAGACTGTGGTGGGGACCAGGGAAGGGTCAAAGTCATCACTGGACCCAACTCCTCAGGGAAAAGCATATATCTCAAACAGGTGAGGGGCCATCAACCTGGGTGTCCGGCATCTCCATCTCTTCTGGCAGCCAGGCCGAATCCTCTGCTTCCCCCACAGCACATGTCCTTGTCCTCTGAGGGACAGTCTGTTCTTTAGGATAGACCTTTCCGTGGCCACAAGTCCCTGGACCAACCTCCAGATAGATACATGCCGTTCCCTAGTATGCCTTTACCCACACCCCTGGCTCTCTGGGAAACTGTGTGTTCCAGGGCTCTATTCTGTTACACTGTGTCCTCTCTTTAATCTGTTATTCATGTCTTTAGTTGAGACACATTTTCACTTTGCCCATAGCACAGCAACAGGCCTGTGTTCTGTCTACTCTGCCCCGGCCCAGGTAGGCTTGATCACTTTCATGGCCCTGGTGGGCAGCTTCGTGCCTGCAGAGGAGGCTGAGATTGGTGTAATCGATGCCATCTTCACCCGAATTCACAGCTGCGAATCTATCTCCCTTGGCCTCTCCACCTTCATGATTGATCTCAACCAGGTTAAAGGGAGCAGCAGGGGGTGGGGGAGGAGTGACCGGGCAGGAACTGTGCCCCTAGAAGTCTTGGGCAGGAACACATTTCCTCTGGTGCATGCCATCTGCACTGGGGGCCAGGGAGCACTAAGGTCAGAGTCTGGAGGCCGCAACACCATCCACAGTTCTTTTTTTTCTTTGTTTTTGTTTGTTTGTTTGTTTTGAGACAGGGTTTCTCTGTGTAGCTCTGGCTGTCCTGGAACTCACTCTGTAGACCAGGCTGGCCTTGAACTCAGAAATCTGCCTGCCTCTGCCTCCCGAGTGCTGGCATGCGCCATCACCGCCTGGCTTACCATCCACAGTTCCTGAGGCTCCTTTGTGTGACCTCTCAGCTGGCAGGGGAAGGCCGGGCAAACAAGAGCATCACTATTAAAGAGCTTGCGGTTTAGGGGTAGACACATGTAAGGAGTGTATTCATGATGACACATCACGGCCCTGACCGCTAAGGAAGCTCCCTTGTCCCTCTCATGCCCAGCAGGTGGCGAAAGCAGTGAACAATGCCACAGAGCACTCGCTGGTCCTGATCGATGAATTCGGGAAGGGAACCAACTCGGTATGGAGGAAAATGAAGAGAAGCTAAGGGGTGGGGGGATGAAGGAAGAGGAGGGATGAGAACAGGAGACTGACCTCAGGGAAAGAAGGGGGGTCCATGCACAGAGGGGAGGAGAAGCCAGGGCAGCTACAGGACACAGCCACCCTGGCTCTGCCCTCTCACCTCTGCCCTCTGACAGGTGGATGGCCTGGCACTTCTGGCTGCTGTGCTCCGGCACTGGCTAGCACTGGGACCCAGCTGCCCCCACGTCTTTGTGGCCACCAACTTCCTGAGCCTTGTTCAGCTGCAGCTGCTGCCGCAAGGACCCCTGGTGCAGTATTTGGTGAGGAAGTCACTCTGACCATGACCTTTCTGTCTTCTCAGTCCCAGGGGACTGAAGGCACAGTGTCCTTGTTTGGTCTCTTTGCAGACCATGGAGACTTGTGAGGATGGGGACGACCTTGTCTTCTTCTACCAGCTTTGCCAAGGTGTCGCCAGTGCCAGCCATGCCTCCCACACAGCGGCCCAGGCTGGGCTTCCTGACCCACTCATTGCTCGTGGCAAAGAGGTAATAAGAACCACCCCACCTCGGGCCCCCTCGAGTGCACTGCTCCTGTCGCTAAGTTTAAGATTTACTTATCTTATGCATATGAGTGTTTTCCTTGAATTTATATAAATATACCACGTGTGCCTGGTGTCTGTGGAGGTCAGAAAATGACATCAATCTCAGGACACTGGAGTTACAGATGGTTTGTGAGCTGCAACGTGGGTGCTGGGAATTGAACCCAGGTCCTCTGAGAGAGCAGTCAGTGCTCTTAGCTGCTAAGCCATCTCTGCACCCTCTTACCTGTTCCTCTTGAAACTCTGGACTTGTAGGCCTACAGGACTTCTGACCCTCATTTCCCTCTTCCCTAACACACTCACCCCATCCTTCCTGTGCTTCTGCGCTAGGTCTCAGACTCGATCCGCAGTGGGAAACCCATCAAGGCCATGAATGAGCTTCTGAGGAGGAACCAAATGGAAAAGTGAGCAGGGCCTGCCGTGCTCCCCACAGCTCCTGTGTTCTCCCTCACCTGGGCCCAGCCACCTTCCTGCAGTCCTGTGCTCTCTTCCTCCTCCTCCTCCTCCTCCTTCTCCTCACCAAGTCAGGTATTCAAGGCCAGCCTGAGCTACATAGCAAGACCTTGTCAGAAAACGACAAACAAAACCAATTCGGTATCCATGGCTGCTTTTGAAACCCTTGGCTCTCCAAGGCTGCAGCTCCCTGCACAGACCCTGCCCTCTGTCTGCATAGGGAGCTGGTGACCCAGAAGTCACACTGTTCTGTCTCTCCTGCAGTTGCCAGGCACTGGTGGATAAGTTTCTAAAACTGGATTTGGAAGATCCCACCCTGGACCTGGACATTTTCATTAGTCAGGAAGTGCTGCCCGCTGCTCCCACCATCCTCTGAGAGCCCTCTCCTGCCTCCCAGCTACCTGAGCCCCGGAGCCTACCATGCCTTTTTTTTTTTTTTTTTTTTGGTTTTTCGAGACAGGGTTTCTCTGTGTAGCCCTGGCTGTCCTNGAANTCACTTTGTAGACCAGGCTGGCCTCGAACTCAGAAATCTGCCTGCCTCTGCCTCCCAAGTGCTGGGATCAAAGGCGTGCGCCACCACACCCGGCCATGCCTTTTCTTGTTTTTCCTTACTGCAGAGTTCTCAATTTGCACACTGTGCCTTGTGTTAGGAATAAAGCTTATTTTGGATCAAGGTGTTTCCTTAGGTCACTCAACAGGACAGCATCTGGGACAGGGAGCAGTCACTCAAATACAGTGACAGTTGGACTGAGCGGATGCTCAATGGTTAGAGACACTGACTACTCTTGCAGAGAAAGTAGCTTGGGTTCCAAGAACCACATGGTGGCTCACATCTGTGTGTCACTTCAGTTCCAAGGGATCTTACACCCTCTTCTAGTCTCAGGGGCTCTGGGACACAAGGAATACACATAAACTCATGGACACACACATACACATAAACTAACAAATAGATATTACATTTAGTCAGGAATGGTGGTATAAATAAATGCAGGTATGATGGTGCACACCTTTAATTCTAGCACTGGGAAGACAAAGGCAGGTGGAGCTCTGAGTTCGAGGCCAGCCTGGTCTATATAGTGAGTTCCAGGCTAGTCAAGCTACACAGGGAGACCCTGACTCTAAATAAAGAAATAAAACTTTGGATATATTCAGATTCTGTCCTTGGGACTCAATGAGGACAAGCTACTTCTAACAGACTGTACCAAAAAAAAAAAAAGAAGGTTGACACACATCTGTTGCCTTAAGAACTATCCTGGCCTCACAGGCTGAAAGACAAGGCAGGATGGGTAGAAGATGGGTTGGGGAGGGACCAGCCCTGGCTCCGCCCCTCCTACTTTAGAGCCATGGAGAGCCCCGGTCCTGGTGGGCCACCCCTGGTGCAAGCGCCCTACACTGTTCTGCTGCTACCACTGGGGACAAGCCACCAAGACCCAGGAGCCCAGAACTTCTTTCTCTGGGTGAGTGCGAGACCAACTCAGTCTTGGGACAGCCCCTCCCCGATGTACCCAGGATATATTTCCTCTCAACTGAGGACCCACAGGCTTCCCCCTGTATCCCTTTGCCATTCAAATCCTCAACGGAGAGTCAGAGCTCACCCTTAGTGGTCAGGTAGTGAGCCCTTTAGAGGAGATGGCCAGACCTAGGGTCCTGCCGGGAGTAAGACGTTTTGGCCTGTGTCTAAGCCAGCTGCAGATGATGCAGGCGCTGGAGAGGGAACAAGATGCTCTGTGGCAGGGCCTGGAGCTGCTGGAGCACGGCCAGGCCTGGTTCACAGACCGGCTGAGGGAGACACAGCAACGGCAGCTGCAGCTGGGGGCCCTTGGCGAGGTAGGGGGCAGCCATCTGTGCATGGGCTGGGGAGGGAGAAGCTGCTCTGGCAAGGGGAGGGTTAACGGGCAGGGCTCATGAACTGGAATAGCATTGGAATGACAGGATGGCCACCAGTGTTCATTGTGCTGGAAGAGGCTGGTCTGCATTCCATGCAGTGGGACTCCATCTGAGCACCCTGCAGAAAGTAAGAGAGTGGCCTGGGTGTCTCTCACAGGGCAGGGGAAGGTCAGAGAGGACCCATAAGGAACAGGAGTTGGGGTAGGGTTCCAGGCAGTTTGAAAGGAACCGCAATGTTAAGAGGTGCGGGTGGAGAGGGAGGGCTGGTCTTTCCACGTCTGGAAGGGTTCTGGAAGAAGGGAATTTGATGAGAAGAGTGGCCCCGTGGTGAGGAAGTGGCAGAAGGACCTGTTTCCAGCACGCAGTCACTCTCCAACCCCTCCTAGGGCTTTCTGATGGGCTCGCGCTCAGAGTCCGACGCCCCTCAGCTAACCCAGATTCAAAAGGTGAATGCTTGTTTACACAGTCTGATTCACAAGGTGAGTTTATTGTTTTTAATTTCTAGACTCCGGGGACGGATGGGGCTTTGGGAGTCGTACCAATTTAGCCTCGCCCATATGCACTGGCAAGGCCGACTCCTGCACAGTCCAGGACCAGGAGGGAGTGTCAGGGCAAGAGAACTTGTGGCAGCAATGGGTGAACTGAGGGGTGCTGAGCCCTGGCTGACAAACCCACAGGGCGGGGATGGTGCAGGGCGGATTCTCTCTCTTTCAGGAGTTGTCAAAGCAGCGGAAGGGAGAGGTGGTCAGCCAGGCTCCCCCAGGGCCAAAGGGGCCTACTCTTGTGTAGACTGTAGACCCTCCCCTCCCTGCACTGGTGAGTAAGGGGTGGGGTTGGAGTCAGAACCCCCTGCCCCTCGCCACCCCGATTTCATCTTAATTCAGCAGCCAAGGGCTCCAGGCTGAGACATTCAGACAGCTTGGTATAAAGTGTCCACAGCATCTTCTCCATGTCCCTTTCCCTCGCTCTCCCCTACATCCTGCACAACCATCTTTCCCCAGTGTATCCGGTGAGAGGTGCGATCACGGAGACTCGCCTTCAGCTTGAAGCAAAACTAAGCTAAAATTTAGAGTGCAAACTGCACCGTCTGGTGCCCCGTGTCCCGTGTGCTGCTCTGTGCCCCGTGTCCTGCTCTGCTTCTGGAATAAATGGCAGCTTTCTTTAAAAAAAAAAAAAAAAAAAAAAAAAGCCTTTGGTTTGGTTCCTGTTGGGGTTAGGAAAAGCACCACACGGGAACCCATCACCCTCCATCCCAATCTTCAGTTTTTGGTTGATGTGGTTTTTGAGCTAGGGTCTCATAGCTCAGGCTGGCCTTGAACTCACAGCAGCAGTCCTCCCTGTTACAGGACGACAGGTAGGTACCACCTGGTTATGCCAATCTCCTCATTTTAGAAAGAAAAGGGAGCCAGGCAGGGGGCAGCGGTGGTGCACGCCTTTGATCCTAGCAGTAGGAAGACACACAGAGGCAGGTAGATCTCTGTGAGGCCAGCCTGGTCTAAAGAAAGAGAAAGGGAGCTGACTGCTCTTCCAAAGGTCCTGAGTTCAATTCCCACGTGGTGGCTCATAACCATCTGTAATGGGCTCTGATGCTTCTTCTGGTATGTCTGAAGACAGCGACAGTGTACTCAGATATAATAAATAAATCTAGAAAGAAAGAAAGAAAGAGAGAAAGAAAGAAAGGGAGGGACAAATGTGATGGAAGAAAAATCCCCAAACCAGGTAGGCAGGGTAGGGCCCTGAATCCTTGTGTCCATCCCACCCATAGGACAGACTGAAAATGGGGCCTGATGTCCTGTCCCTGTGTTACCAGGAAGTGCAGCCTAGCAGAAACAGCACCCCTCCAACTGTTCCCCACCAGGCTTTGCCCGCCACCCCTCCCCCAGCTCTGCCCTGCGTCACCAAAGTGGAAGGAAGCAAGTTAGGGCTGGCTGGGGGCAGCACAGGGGCAGCAGAGTGGGCAGGGGCGTGGGCCGGGGCGTGGGCCGGGGCGTGGGCCGGGGTGTCCAGCTGGTCCTGCGGAGAGGAGGGAGAGGTGAAGAGTGCTAGGCCTCCACTCCCCCCACTACCACCCCGGCCCCCCTCTGGCCACTGAAGGGGTGAGGAAGCACCTTACCTTCGAGGACTGGGCCAGCACCAGCAGCCGGAGGAAGGCATGGGTTGGGGGCACCTGGCTGCCTTCCTGACCTGCTGCAGTCACAGTCACTGTCACCACACTGTCAGGGGCTGCTGAATCTGGGACCTCTAGCCACAGGCGTCCCCAGGCAGACTCATTCGGTCCCAGGTGAGCCCTGAAGAGTGGACAGCCTCGGATCAGACAGAAGGCCCCTGTTAGGTTACAGCCAAGGGGTGAAGCCAAGCATAGGACAGGACTGAGGACTGAGGGTCAAGTTCTTGAGCCGCAGTCCCTGTAGGACTGACTGGGTGGAGCCGGAACCCAAGCAACGGTGCACAGAAGACTCACCTGGAGAGGTTGGAGGTGAGGGAGAAGCCAGGGTTCACCGATGTCTTAAGATCAAGATTTTGGGGGCCAGAGAAGCTAGCGATGTGGAGGCTGAGAGGGGCCTTGCTGCCGGGGGTCAAGAAATCTGGAGGGCCACTCAGCTGCAGGGAAGGAAGGACGAGTCAGAACAGCTGGGCCGCCCAGCTGCGGGGAAGGGTGGGTCAGAACAGCTGGGCCACCCAGCTGCGGGGAAGGACGGGTCAGAACAGCTGGGCCGTCCAGCTGCGGGGAAGGGCGGGTCAGAACAGCTGGTTCTAACCTCCCCAGCCCTGACCACACTTCTCACCTCCAGAAGCACGGGGGCCACACTGCAAGGCTGGGGTGCAGTCCTCCGCAGGCTCTCTCCCCCTCCATCCTGGCCGACCAGCTCCAGGGAGAAGGGTGCAGAGACTGACAGCAGTGTGGGCGGTAGCGAGGCAGCAAGGAGGCCTCGCTCAGGGGGTCCCACGGGCTCCAAGGACACCCGGCCCAAATGAGTGCCCTCCGGGATCCTTCGAAGGACAACATGGGAAAACTGTGGCTGGCCACCCACAAGCTTCTGTCTAGAGGTGAGCCCTGTCACTTCTACCAGCAGCTGGGTCTGGAGACCTGAGGCGAGAGGGAAAGGCGTTTGATCTGCAGGAAACTGTTGGAGGTGCAAGGACTGTCTGCTCTCAGCTGGGCAGGGTCATGGGAGGGCGCCGTGTGAAGCCTATGAAGCAGGAATCTTCCTAGCGTGCTTTACTCATCAAACAAGGCACACATGTGTTCAATTACACACAGTTACACGTGCAGCGGACCGAGGGGACAGAGGTCAGGGAATAGTACTACCTGCAACTGGCTGAGTCAGGGGGTAGAGGCCAGGGTGGGGTCCATCCTCCATAGAGATCCCGAAATGAAAGAGGAAGTCCAGAGAGGTGTGGGCTGGGAGGGGAAGCAGTCTTAGACTTTGTGGGGACCGGGACCTCCACGGCTCACCACCGCTGTGCCCAGGAACCCTCTCTCCTCACCTTGTACTCTCACCCGGGGGGGTCCCGCAGCTGCTACCTGGATCTCCCAAGTCCCTGTCTGAGGAGGGTCAGTCATGGTCACCGTCCAGAACTGCCCAAAGCGACGAGTGTGGCCCAGAGGACCTATGCCCTCCTCTGGGCCCTGGGACACCCCTTGGTTGGGGACAAGACACTGTCACATGAAGTAATTCATTTCTCTCTGCACAGTCCCTCTCCTGTTCTCCACTCTTGAATCTTCTGTCTGCCTTGAGCCCCACATTAGAATACCTGCAGGGCTCTTGATCCAGAAGCTACTGATGTCCCCGTGCAACCGGACTGTGACCTGCCAGAGCAGACTGTCCACAGCAAACACACACGGCTCCCCAGGGGTGAAGACAGGAGGCTCCAGGGGAAGGGTCACCTGGAGATCCGATCCGGATCAAAGGAGGGAAAGAGGGAAAGCATGGAGGGAGGTGGAAACAAAGGCAGAAGAGGGAGATGGGAAGACTGCCTCCCACAGGAATAAGGGAGGTCAGCAGACCCTGGATGGACCAGGGAATGTACTTGGCGACAGTTGGAAGTGAGGGGTTTAGAATGAGTTCATCATTTCTTGTTCCCTCTCCAAAGATGATGAGTGGCTAGGTGTGGGGGCTCATACTTTTAATTCCAGCACTAGGGAGGCAGAGGCAGACAGATCTCTGTGAGTTCGAGGCCAGCCTGGTCTACACAGTGAATTCCAAGCTAACCAGTACTACATAGTGAGACCCTGCCTCAAAAACAAAACTAAAAAACCAACCAACCAACCAACCAGCTGATTTCCTATGGCAGCCCTAGAGAACAGGGTGCAGTTATTGACATGAAAGGAGAGTGGAAGGTAAGAAGCCAGGGACATCTGGGAAATGAAGAGGCCCTTCTTGACTTCTGTCAGAACTCCTCCTTTGAGAAGAAGCACACAGCACGTCAGACCTCAGCTCTGGCTAAGGGCAGGGACCCCTCTGGTTTCCCCTCACTCACCAGACCAGCCAGGCTCTCCCCAACAATGGCAGCCACATCCTGGATGTGCTGGTCTTTGGTGAAGATCACCTCTCCGCCTGATGCCCGGGCTATTGCTTCATATGGTTCAAAACGCAGAGGAGACAAGGCCTCTCGTCGTCGTCGTCGACCCCCAGTCCTCGATGGGTCTTCTGTTACTAGGAATGTCACCTGTGGCCAAATGACAACCCAATGCTTGGTGTATTCAGGAAGCTCAGCCTGCATTGTTTGATTGTTTGTTTGGTTTTTGTTTTGATTTTTTCAAGACAGGGTTTCTCTATGTAGCTCTGGCTGTCCTGGAACTCACTCTGTAGACCAGGCTGGCCTCAAATTTAGAAATCTGTCTGCCTCTGCCTCCTGAGTGCTGGGATCAAAGGCGTGCGCCACCACGCCTGGCTCAGCCTGCATTGTTTTTTTTTTTTGTTTGTTTGTTTTTTGTTTTTTTCGAGACAGGGTTTCTCTGTATAGCCCTGGCTGTCCTGGAACTCACTTTGTAGACCAGGCTGGCCTCGAACTCAGAAATCCACCTGCCTCTGCCTCCCGAGTGCTGGGATTAAAGGCATGCGCCACCACGCCTGGCTAATGAAGGTCCTTCTGCTCCTCTTTTTTCTAGTGCCTTCTGCCCCCTGGCTGATGTGGTAGGTGGGACCTCCCAGTGACACAGCTCTTGGGAGAACTCCAACCACGTCTCAGAAGGAGTTTCCCAGAGATTCATTTCCTGGCTTTGTTTTAATTCTGTCTTTATACATACTGGCATTTACTTCTTGTGTTGTACTAAAGATTAGACCCAGGGCATCAGATTTAGACACCACGGAGCTAAGCCCGCCCTTGTTTGCCCAATGCAGAGGGAGAAATCCTTGTGCTCACAGATAAGCTCTGTAGATACTGGGAATGGTTGTCTCCTCCACAGAAGAGATGCCTCTCCTCTGGAGACGTGGGAGTGGATGTAGTTAAGAGCCTGAGCTCTGTGCTATCTGTAGGGCCAGGCCTCACCCGTCTCCCGTGTTTATCTCCGTCTCTTCCTTCCTTGAGTATTGTTTCCCAGCCTTAAGGAGGAGGTCACACGGTCTTTGCAAAGCTTTACTGTGACAAGTGTTACCAGGAAGCCTTTCCCCAAAGTTGCGCTGAATATTTAAATATGCCTAAAATAAACCGCCCAGGGTCAGATTCTAGACGTTGAACCTTCTTGCTTCCCTTGTTTCTTTCTGTCCACCCTGGTGTCTACAGAGACCCTCACAACGGGTTCTCTGAATGGCTTGTTGGACCTGTTCAATAAGAGCATGGCCTCCCACTCCCGAGTCTGTTAAAGATGCAGGGTGACCTCCCACGAGGCCGTTCTCTTTCCCATACTCAGGTTGCTAGCACTGTGCTCACCCGGCAGCGCCTCTCCCGAGTCAGGGATTCCACCCGGTTGGTAAGAAGAGCATCCTTGGGTGAGGCGTCAGTGAATACGAAGATGTCAGAGAGGGGAGGGGTATGCAGCAGGGCTAGCTGGCCAGGAGAAAAAAAAGGCTCATGTTTAAAATGGTGGCAGCAGGGGAGTGGGTAGAGCCAGGGAAGGCGGAGCGCAAGGGAGCAAGACCCTGGAAGGAAGCTGGTGGAACTAAGGATGGGGTGGGGTGGGGGTGGGGATGACAAGGGAGCCGGTGCTGTTCTGGCTCCCCCTGGTGGCGGGGCCTGGAAGGTCAGGATAAGAGGGAAAGGGAGAGGCAGGAGAGGGACGGAGTGTCAGACCTCCAGGGCAGACAGGCACATCTCAGGCTCATCTCCACCCCCTAAGGCGTGGATCTCGTTGAGTTTCTGCCAGAAGCTGTCTGGGTCGCTGGTTGTAAAGACGGGGCCAAACCCTGGGCGGGAGGAAAGGAAAGTCAGGTGGGTGAGGAGGATAGAGCCCATGAGGGAGCTGTACCAATACCGAATGCCAAAACCGAGGTCCTGTGCATGAATAGCAAGTTCTCTTAGCTGCTGAAGAACCATTTCTCCAGTCCTCACCTTTAAACTCTAATGAGAGGAAAGGATAGTACTCACCTGAGAGGCTCCTTGGGAGAACTGAATGAGCCGCGTATTTGTAAACCATAGAAGAATGCCCCCGACACGGTACTAACAGGTTATTGACACATGTGTCCACAAGCACATGTTAAGTCCCTACTTAACATCAGACACTACTGCCTTGCAGGAGTTCTCCATCCAGGAGGATTAAACCAGCACACACTGGCTGTTTTATGGATTCTGTACAAAAGATGGTCAGCCCAAGGATGCAGTAAGACCAGTAGGGCCAGGCCAGGGAAGCTGACTTTGGGCTCAGTAGGGAAGAAGCTGTAGTACCCTGTAACCTCCCCACACAGCAGGTCCACCTTCATCTTATCTCTGACCTCAGCGGCAGCCTGGGGAGCTGGCTCAGCAGGTAAGAGTGGCGCTGCCCTGGGGCAAGGACCCGAGTTCCACTCCATATTGGGTGACCCGGGACCACCAGCAACTCTGGCTCCTGGGGATCTGACACCCTTTCCTTTTTTTTTTTTTTTTTTAAATGAACTTGACCTATTCTTTTTTTTTTTTTAAAGATTTATTTATTTATTATATGTAAGTACACTGTAGCTGTCTTCAGACACTCCAGAAAGGGAGTCAGATCTTGTTACAGATGGTTCTGAGCCACCATGTGGTTGCTGGGATTTGAACTCCTGACCTTCGGAAGAGCAGTCGGGTGCTCTTAACCACTGAGCCATCTCACCAGCCCCTGACACCCTTTCCTGTCCTCCATACGTGTGCATGTGCAGACCAACATGAAAGCGAAACAGGCACCCACGTTTTTAAACAAAATGACCCCAAAAGGTATATTATATTAGCACAGAAGTCTAAGGAAGCCAGAGGCGGGTGCCTAAGCAGGCACTGGACTTGTGAAACCGCCCCCTATCGTTTTAGAGGCAGCAGAAGCAGCTATTTTCTACAGGGACACAGGGACCCTAGAGGCTCACTCAGGACAACAGGTAGAGTGGCCCTGAGCCCACCTCCTCACCAGAGGGAGGTCTCCAGCCTCTGTCCTGGGCCCTCCTTCCCACCATCATCCCTGTAGACCACCGCTACCTGGGTCGTGGAAGGGCACCAAGATATAGAAAACAGGCTCCATGGGGCTGCCTTGCCGCTGCTCCACGATGCTGCGAGCCTGGATCTTGGCCGCGTTGATTTCCTCGCCCATGCTGCCTGTGGTGTCCAGGACAAAGCTCAGGCTGGAGGCTGGGGTGATGTCCAGCAGCCTGTGGTTCAAGTCAGAGGTTCGGTGAAGGTTTTGTGCTCCCCCCCCCCCGCCGTGCCTCAGTCCCCGCAGGAAGGAGCTCTGACCCACCATGAGGCCACCCACCTGGAGAAAGCCTTGTCTCCCAGGCGGCTTCTCAGGAGGCTGAAGGCCTCGATGGAGGCCAGGAGTGCCACTTCTGCAGCCTGGAGGTGCAGCTCGTGGTGTGGGGAGAAACTTGGGGATGTGCTGTCTTTGTTGATGCCTCCCCGGGGTGGCTGGGAGCTGCTCTGGTCAAAATGGCCCCCATGGCTACATTTCCCTAGATGAAGGGAAAAGATCTGGCACCTAAGAGTCAAAGGCTCGGTTGGTGCCTACTAAAGACTGTGGGGACCCTTTCTGACCTGGTGTGGCTTTTCCACCCCTCAGTACCAGGGCATCAAGACATAGTGACTGTGCATCTAGAGTCGTCAGAGTCTCTCTGTATCCAGTCTCCAACACGACCCAGGCAACAGAGAATGACCATGTCTCCTCAGCCTTCATCCACCCATTCTGGTTCTGTTCCACCACCCTCTCCTAAGGAGATACAACCAGGATCTTGTGTTAAAGTCAAAGAAAGTGGGGCTGGAGAGATGCTCTTCCAGAGGTCCTGAGTTCAATTCCCAGCAACCACATGGTGGCTCACAACCATCTGTAATGGGATCTGATGCCCTCTTCTGGTGTGTCTGAAGACAGCTACAGTGTGCTCATAGAAATAAAATAAATCTTTTAAAAAGTCAAAGCAAGGGACTTTCTCCTGTCCCTTCTGGGAGCCTTTGCATCTGGTACCTGGTGGTTTGGGGGGATGCATTCCGAAGTAGCCAGAGGTGAGCAGTGTCGAGTCCAGCATATTCTCTGGGCAGCTCAGCCCCTCACAGTCAGAGCAGGTAGGATCGCCCACTGGGAACAGAGGGCAGGGGCTGGAATCCAAGCCTCATTCTGCTGGATTTATCCCTGGTTACCTAACATCCTCCTCTCAGCTGGAAAGATAGAAAAGGCCAGGCTTTCTACACTAAACCTCGGGGTCGCCATTTGGATGTCTAATGTGCACAACCCACAAGTGTGGGTACCAATTCTTTGGGGATTCTGCTCTCTGTGAACCCGTAGTGGACGACGCAGCTCTCAGTGAGCTGGGAGCATGAGGGGGCTTCGAGAGAAGGCCACGGGGCTGTCATTGGTGGATAGGACAAGCCACGTGCAAGACTGGCGTGAGGTTTGAGCTGATCCTGGATGCTTTCCCTGTGTAAGGCCGAGAAAGCCACCGAACTCTTGTAGCCATTAGCTACTGAAGGACCTCAGAGTCCCTGCAGGGATAAAGCACCGTCCCATCCTGGGACTCCAGGAGGTGACACGGGGAACAGTAAGTTCCCCGAGCTCCCTCCCACCTCCAGACTGCATCATGGCCATACCTTGTGCCAGGCTCCAGAGCTCCCGCCTTGGCCAGAGGAGGTGAGGGTGTGGCTGCCGCTCCCCCAGCTCCACCCAGTTGCTGTGGCTATAGAAATCCTGGTCCCCAGGAGAGAAGGAAGGGGCAACAGGCACTGATTTGATCTAGTCAGGCTCAACACCCTGATATGCCACCCAGAGCCCAACACCCAGTAGTGCAGTCCATGCGCCCTGACTTGGTGTTCCCACCAAAGAAAGTATTCCACTCCGCTGCTCCTGTTGACTGTACCCCTGTTTCTTTTGTTCTCATTGCCCAGGAAAGAGCTCTGCCCAGATGGACACACCCCAGCCCTTCTGTCTTGGAGCCTAAGCCACAGGCTTTCTAGTTACTTCTAGGATAAGCTAACACCCCCACCCCCAGGTCTTTCTCTCCCATGGCT
Organism: Mus pahari; assembly: GCF_900095145.1. Lineage (NCBI taxonomy): Eukaryota > Metazoa > Chordata > Mammalia > Rodentia > Muridae > Mus > Mus pahari. The sequence continues at coordinate 2,938,710 of NC_034607.1, read as the reverse complement.
GGACAGAGGAAGTGCTGCCAGCTCAGGAAGGGTGTGCCCCCTCCTCCCAAAGTAGGGGAGGCAGGTTAAAAGCCCTGAGAGTCACCTGCAGGGCATGAAGTGCAGCCCCTAGGCGCTGGCGGGCCAATGTATATTCAAGGGCTCTGGCAGCCACCAGGGTTTCCCGAAGGGCCCCCACCAGCTGAGTGCGCCCCTGGACCAGCCGTTCAGCATCGAAGTGCAGGTCGGGATTGCTCTTGGAAGCTGGCAGGAAGTCTTGGGCTGCATTGGCACGAGACACCTCTCCTAAAGCTGCTCTGAAACGCCGGGAAGAAAACCCAGGTCCAAAGTAGGCAGCAAAGATGTCATCCGCAAGGAGGGTCCGGCCCTAGCAGGAGGGGTTAGGGAAATGAACTCCAGAAGTCGCTTGGATGCTACCACTGCCTGATGTACCTTAGCAACTGGCACTCAAGGCTGAATGGAATGGAGGGCCAAGAGCCCCACAGGGGAGCAGCAGATTTGGACTGGCTGACCCGGCTAGCCTGGCGCTCCCTATGTAGCCCATGTTGGCCTTTAGCTTCAATTCTCCTTCAGTGCTGGGATTACAGGTGTGTGCCATCACATCTCTTTTGGTACAGACTTTCCCAAGGCTGGGGACTCAGGATTTCAGAGCCAGAATTGAGGAGGGACAAGTGTAGAAGTGAGCAGGTCAAAGGTGAGCCTCCTCGTGACAAGGGTCCTCTGAGAAAAACCCCAGGTGAATTTAAGGTGCTCACCCCGTAGTCCTCTACACGGAGGCGTGGTCGGCCTGGGTGTGGCTGCTCCAGAAAGAGCACAAGGGTGACATTGAGTGCAGCCTCCTCAGTCAGGTCTTGGTGAGTGACAGAGCCAGGGGCAGCTAGAAGGCTCCAGATGTTGGGGAAGAAGGCAGATATTGGGGGCAACAGCAGCTGAAGCAGAAGCAGTATTGGGGGGCCCAGGTGGGACAGGGGTACCTCCACAGGGAGCATGGCTGAACCATGGACCTAGGGAACAGAAGCACTCAAGAAGAAAGCCACCAGTTCCAGGGCAGGCCTGCTGTCCCGCGGCACCTGCTGCCCACTTCCTGCTTTGCTTCAGGTGCCCCATCTACTCCAGCCCTGCTCCCCACCCTGAGCCCGCAAGCCATACAATCCAAGGGCCTGTCAGGCCAGTGGAGCCCACGGCTGCCATGGAGGCCAGGGAGGACACTCACAAAGTTCTCTTCCTACACCAGGCTGAGTCCCAGCCCCAGCCCTGCCCCGCGGATAGGAAGTCTCCTCTCAGGCCTCTCCTACCTGGTTGCTGGGTCTCCTGGGCAGCGCTGGCCCGGGTGTGGCGTCACAGGGCACTTAGGTCAGAGTTATAATTAACTGGGCCTCAGTAGAGTGAGAGGGAGGCTCTTAGCAAGGGGGTTGAGGAGAGGCAGCCCCGGCCGTCTTCCATTCATGCCAACCCAGGGCCACAAGATGTAGCGAAAGCCGGGGCGGGCTCGGGGCGGGCCTCCGCAGCCACAGCGTAGTGCAGTGAGGTGAGCTGGGGAGGCAGGGAGCTGGCAGCAGAGCACCATGACTCAGGCCTGGCACTATGCCAGAGACAGACCCAGACAGACGCATCCAGCTGCCCACCAGGACCCAGGGCCGGGCAGGAGCCAGCAGCTCTCCTGCTGCTCCTGGGAAACCCCAGGCCAGGCCTCTGCACGCCCACTGCCCACACCCTGCCCACACAACACAGACAAGAGCAAATGTTGGCAAAATATTTTATTGCTGCCATCCCTGTTGGTGGAACACTGGGGGCTGAGGGTTGGAATTGGGGGGGGTCACAGCATCTTCTGGAACAGGGCGATGGCCTCATCCACCTTCCTGAGCTCCGCCTCTATCTGTTGCAACTGGGGGTACAAAAGAGGTATGTGGTGATGACTCCATGCCCAAGGAGCCCAAACACCCAGAGAGTAGAGGAGCCCAGGTTGGTAAGATGGGTGAGGAGGACCAGAAGTCAGGCCAGCTTCCTCAAATCCCTCTTCCTCTAGTGTCCAGTGACGCAGGGCCTCGGAGCACATACACAACCTCACCCAGGACCCCACCTGTGCAGGAGCCCACAGGCTGCCTGGCCACATGTGACCCTCTTCACTCAGGTGAAAGAGTAACCCGCACTCGGAGGGCTGAGAGCGAGCACTCAGTGCAGCTAGTGCTCCCAAGCGCTGGCCTCCTTGGAAGACCCTAGAGGCAAGGGCCTTTGGGAATTCCTCACCAGGAGACAAACTGACTTTCTGTGTGAGCAGAGGCAGTTAAGCAGGGGAAGGCACTGCCACAGGGATCCCAGGGTCCTAGCGGCTGGGCACGAAAGCAGCAGCAGCTGACGGTGGGATACCCCATCCCCTCCACACACCTTCGCTTCATCTGCCTCCTGGACCTCAAGGGGCACCTTCGCTGAGTAGCCGGAGGCAGCACGGCGCTCCTGCAGCCGCTGAGCCTGCCGCTGTGCCTCACTTCGCTTGGCCTGCAGCTTGCCCAACTCCCGGGCTGGGTCCACTAGCCCCTGCAGCTGCAGGTGGATGGAGCAGCGGTCGGAAGCCACAGCTACAGCGCAGCCCTGCGGTGCAGGAGCACCCAGGGCCAGGACAGCCACCACGCCTGCACTGGCCAGAGCCTGCACGTAGCCCGACACCGCCGAGGCCAAGGCACCCGTGGCCTCATCGGCTACTTCCAAGAAACCTGTAGAGCGAGGAGGGGGAAAAGAGGAAAGGGAAGCCGGGTATAGCCAGACCTTGGGCTCCCCAAGGGGCCGTGGAGGAGGGGTAGGTGGTCGCGGGGCTGATGCTTACAGTCAGGCCTGGTGCGGGTCAGGTTGTAGTCGGCCCGCAGCGAGCGCACGGCTCGGGTGATGCTCAGGGCTAGCTCAAGAGCAGCTTCGGCTTCAGGGTCCTTCCAGGAGCACTGTGGGGCAGAGTGGGGGAGGGGGAGCACTATAAGTCAGACTGGGAGAAAAGGGGAGCACTGTGAGTCAGACTGGGAGAAAAGGGGAGCACTGTGGGGCAGAGTAGGGAAGGGGGAGCACTGTGGGGCAGAGTGGGGAAAAGGGGAGCACTGTGGGGCAGAGTGGGGAAGGGGGAGCACTGTGGGGCAGAGTGGGGAAGGGGGGAGCACTGAGTCAGACTAGGGGAAAAGGGGAACACTGAGTCAGACTGCGGGAAAAGGGGAGCACTGTGAGTCAGACTGGGGAAAAGGGGGAGCACTATGAGGCTAAGTGGGGGGAAAAGGACTGCTCGGGAGGGCAGCAGCATGCCCTCCAGACCACACCTCATACCTCTGAAGGCTCTGGGTAGGGGGTGACACAAAGGCTAGCAGGCGCTTTTGGTGTCCGCCGGGGCAGTCTCTGGAATAGCTCCTCTGTGACAAAGGGCATGAAGGGCGAGAGCAGCCGCAGGCCGACATCCAGGCAGGTGTAGAGGGTCTGCCGAGCACACTCGGCCGCCGCCTGGTCCACTCCATTCAGCACGGGTTTTAGGCACTCCTAGAGTCGGGGAGGCAGAAGGCTCAGGGCCAGGTCCCACCTGGAGTTCCCTCCCCTGCCGCCCCCCATTAGGACTGGAAAAACCAAAGGGTGACCTCAAGTCTCAAGGCCAAGCTGAGGTCAGAGCTAGGCCCCGCCCCAGCTGCTCACCAAGTAGACATCACAGAGCTCATAGAGCCAAAAGCTGTACTGGGCGGTGGTAATGGCCGGGAAATCGTAAGCCTGGAAGCCTTCATTGCTGAGCCTCACGGCCTCAGTCAGGCGGCTGCGGATCCAGCGGTCCACCAGGCTCTCGTGCCCTTCAAGCTTGGGGGAAGAGAAACATCAGGCAGTAGGTCACCACACTACCAGGGCAGGGGGTCGAGTGGGACACAGGAGAATCTGCATTCCTCATGGGCCCCAAGCTGCGGAGACTTGCCCTCAATCATCAACTTCCACCTGTCTGTTCCCGACTACAAGGAGAGGATCTCAGGGGACAGCAGCTTCAGTCTTGACATTTGAGTGGTGGGAGGTACAGACTGTGTGGGTGTGGGCGCTGTCACCGATGGCCACTGACCAGATCCTCACCTTGGAGGTTGCTGAGGGCACAAAGCCCTTCCCAAGGCCGCGCAGGGCAAACTTGGTGGCATTCCAGAGTTTGTTGCAGAAGTGACGGTACCCAAGGATCCTGTTGACATCCAGGTTGATGTCTCGACCTAGAGGGGCGATGTCTATGACTCCACCCCAGTCGCCCTCTCAGAGAGATCCTCTGAAGGCCCAAGGTAGAGGAGAGCACAGGTTGCAGGGAAGAAAACAGGCAGCTGAGGGAGGTCAGGAGCCCATACCTTGGGATGTGTAGGCACAGAGTCCGAAGCGTAGGGCGTCAGTGCCGCACTCGGGAATCCCTGCTGGAAAGTCGGTCTTCTACAGAGGATGCAGGGGAACAGGGTGGTCAAGCAGGGTGGTCAGGTTGCCCATCCCTGCAGCCCACCCCTGGGGCACGCCCCTTACCTGTCCTTCTTTGGCTTTCTCCACCTCACTGGGATCCAAGTTGCTGTTCAGTAGTTGGTCATGGAGGCCCTAGGGAGGAGATGGGAGTCTCAGATCGTTCCAGCCACAGTTGCAAAGTTGTTTCGAGCTGACCTACTGAGTGCCCCACCTGCAAGGACACTCCATGGATGACATCCAGGGGGTCGATGACATTGCCAAGAGACTTGCTCATCTTCCTGCCATGAGCATCACGCACGATTGCATGGAGATAGACCTGGGGGCACGAGGTGTGATGAACTATGGGGCCTGGTCTTGAAGGCCCTCCCCAGTCTGCCCACTTGGAATCATAGGTTCCTGGTGGCCCTACTGGCTCGGCGTCTCAGTGTTTCTGACAAGTGCCCCTTCTCTGGGAGGAGGAAGCCCTGGGCCAGACCCACCAAGCTAATCTTAGCCAACAGAGACCCAAGAAGGCAGGTAAGGGGACAGGGGGCGGGGCGGGGCTTAGCCATCTTCACACCTCTCTGAAGGGCAGCTTCCCGGTGAGCTTCAGGCCGAGCATGACCATCCGGGCGACCCAGAAGAAGAGGATATCGTGGCCCGTCTCCAGCAGGGTCCCAGGGTAGAACACACTGAGGTCCTCTGACTGCGGGAGGACGAGGGCACACAGCTGAGCCAAGCATTCCCCTTCAACACCCCTCCCCCTCATGCTAGGAGCATACCTGATTGGGCCAGCCAAAGATGGAGAAGGGAAAGAGACCGGAGGAGAACCAGGTGTCCAACACATCCTCATCTGGGGGAAGCCAAAGGTCAGCGGTTAGAGGGACAGGGACAGAAGAGCCGGATCCCGACTGTCCCCATCCTCCGCGCCCATCCCTGCCTTGCTGAAGGCTGATCTTGTCAGGGGGTACTCCAAACTCCCGTGCCGCCTTCTCTCGGGCCTCTGCTTCAGTGCGTCCGCTTACCCAGTACCGCCCATCAGGGTCCTAACGGAGAGGGTTATCAAAAAGGCTTCCTTTACTTTGCCCAGACCCCCTGCCAACCAAGGTCCCAACAAACCACAGCCACGGAACAGCGAGCTATGGCCTTTCTCACCTCCCCAGGGGGTACTGCCGGGTCATGGACGGTGATAAAGTAGGCAGGGATTCGGTGGCCCCACCACAGCTGCCGAGAGATGCACCAGTCTCTACAAACAGCAAGAGGTCAGTCAGGGTGCTCAGTCCGCGTCAGTCAGGGTGCTCAGTCTGCATCAGTCAGGGTGCTCAGTCCGCGTCCCTCAGCTGGCCGTCCTCCCCACCCAGGGGCCATGCACACCTGATGTTGTCCATCCAAGAATGCCACGTGCGCTGATGCGCCTCAGGCAGTATACGGAGGTCACCCCGGGTGACGGCAGCACTGGCAGCCTGAGCCATCTCCCCACAGCGCACGTACCACTGAGGCCTTAACAGGGGCTCCACCACATCCTTGGAGCGGCTGCAGCAGGAAGAGGGGCATCGAGAGGTCATGTGCTGAGCACCCAGCGGAACCACACCCTTCCCCCATGCGCACCTGTCCCAGTCTCACTTGCAAATCGGCACCACCATGGGGTTGTCCTTGACGCCACGGAACAGGCCCTGCTCCTTCAGTGCCGCCAACACAGCCTTCCTGGCCTCAAACCTGGGCAGGCCCTGGATGGACAAGGCCTTGTCACGGCACTGCCCACGTAACTCTCCAGCTCCTCCCACACAGGTGCCCACAGTCCTGACCCCTTACCAGGAAAGGTGGAGGTACGTTGACAAGGGTCCCCTTTGAGTCCATGATGCTAATGGCCTCCAGCCTGTGCCGCTGCCCAACCTCATAGTCATTCTGGTCATGGGCTGGGGTGATCTTCACAGCACCTGGAGGACACGGGGTGTGCCGGGGTTCTACTGCATGCTGGGGGTTCCTTTCCACACCTCTCGTGCCAAAGGGCACAGCTCCCAGACCACTCTGCTATCCGAACAGTTTCTTATATCCAGCCCAGTCCTGCCTACGGGGCTGAAGACAATTTTTCAGTTTTTTCTCCCAACAGGACATGGCTGCTGCTCACCTGTGCCAAACTCCATGTCCACAAAGTCATCGAAGACGATGGGAAGGCTCCGGGACAAGAACGGGTGGACGACACACTTTCCCTTTAAGTGCTTAACAGGGAGGGAAACAGCGGGGTTGACATAGGGCTGGACACTAGGCCCTCACCCGGGGAGAGCCAATCCTGAGCCAGCAGCCATCCCGGGACCCAGGCACAAGTGTCCCCGCCCCACCTGATATCTGGGGTCCTTGGGGTGCACAGCTACAGCCACGTCTCCCAGCATGGTCTCAATCCGGGTTGTTGCCACCACCACCTCCTCGCCGCTGTCTGCAGTGACAGAAGGCTCTGTGTCTGAGCTCTCTCCTCCTCCCCACCTCTCCCAGCCCACACCCTGGGGTCCTCAGCTCCCACCTGAGCCTTGGACCTTGTAGGCAAAGGACACAAGGACCCCAAACTCCACCTTCTCCTTGTAGCCGGGCACAGGGAGCAGGGTGCGTCCCGTCAGCTCCTTCTTATCCACCTGTGAGATGGGTGTGTGGAGAAGTGGGCCAGGCCTGGGCTGGGGAAGACTAGAGGGGCTGAGGGCAGAGGCATACCTCAATGTCAGAAATGGCTGAGTTGAGGGTGCAGGACCAGTTGACCAGGCGGGTGCTACGGTAGATGACCCCTTCTTCGTGGAGCCTAACAAAAGCCTCTGTCACAGTTGCTGACAATTTCTAGGGTAAAGATAATGGAAGTTAGAGCCATCTCGATCCCTGGAGGCCAAGGAAGATCCCCAAGGCAGCAGGAGGCGAGGGAGTCCACCAGGCCTACCCTAGAGTCCTGCACCCAGCACAGAACGCCTAGGGCAGGCCACGAGCCTGGTGACGCTGGATCAGCAGGGAGCTTGCAGCTAGGGTCTGGGCTGGGTGCTGGTGGCTGAGTCCTGGGCTATGTTCTGACCACCTTCCTGGTAGAGGGGAGCCCACCCATGGAGCACCCCTGCCCCGCCCCAAGGTTCTGCCTGCATACAGGATCCATGGTGAAGCAGGCTCGGTCCCAGTCCAAGGAGCTGCCAAGTTTCTTTAATTGGTGGTAAATCCTGTCACCCTTCCTGGAAGTGGACAGAGTCCAGGATAAGCCTTCAGCCACCAGTGGCTGGTGGGTAATGAGGGACCCACTTGTCCCTCTGAAGGTAACAAGTTTCTCCCTTTGGCCAGCCCCGTGGGCCACCTGAGCCTGCGGCCAGGGCTGCAGCATCCACGACGTTACTGTACTCACTCAGCTTTCCACTTCCAGACCTCCTCAAGAAAGGCCTCGCGGCCCAGCTGGTGCCGGTTCAGACCCCGCTCTTTCCAGAGCTTCTTTTCCACCACCACCTGGGTGGCAATGCCTGCATGGTCACAGCCTGGGTTCCATAGGGTGGTCTCCCCACGCATGCGGTGCCTGTGGGAGGCGTGAGAACCAGAGGGTAAGCCAGGCTGGCAGATCCTGATACCAGTGGTCTCAGGGTTCTGCCAGAGGGGTTCACGGATGCTTAAGAAAGGGATGGGTTGGGACTGGTGAGATGGCTCAGTGGGTAAGAGCACTGACTGCTCTTCCGAAGGTCCCAGGTTCAAATCCCAGCAACCACATGGTGGCTTATAACCACCTGTAATGAGATCTGACACCCTCTTCTGGTGTGTCTGAAGATTATAATAATCTTTGGGCTGGAGTGGGAGGGGTTGACCAGAGCTAACAGAGGTCCCAAAAATTCAATTCCCAACAACCACATGAAGACTCAAAACCCATCTATCTGTACAGCTATAGTGTACTCACATACATAAAATAAATAAATCTTTAAAAAAAAAAAAAAAAAAAAAAAAGGGATGGGTTGAAACCTTCTCATTCTAAAGCCCAGCAGAACAATCTGTAAAAGAAACAGGAGGTCTCAGAGGCCACAGAAAGATGCAAACTTTATCCACAGGGACCCATGCAAGAGTGTTTGCTCTAACCCCCATGTCCTAAGAGCTATCACACATCAAATTGCCAGACAGAGAAGACAGAACAGGGGGAACGTGGCTCTGTGGATCCCCAGGCAGTGACTGCAGAGGGAGGAAAGGCGAGTGCTCTGGAGTGGAGTCGGCACGATGCCTGTGCCTGTAAGTGAGCAAACCTTCCCTCGCTTCACTGGTTCACAACAACAAACGGGAGATCAGCAGGAGGACGAGGCACACAGATGGTAAGGGAGGGCAAATGACAGATTATGCCATACGCCGGTAAGAAAGCATTAGGTGAGGCCGGGCAGTGGTGGCGTACACCTTTAATCCCAGCATTTGGGAGGCAGAGGCAGGCAGATTTCTGAGTTCGAGGCCAGCCTGGTCTACAGAGTGAGTTCCAGGACAGCCAGGACTACACAGCAAGCTCCAGGCCACCTAGGTCCATATACACAGGAAAACCTGTCTCAATGAGTCCATCTGCCAAAAGGGCAGACACAAAGTACCAAGAAGCCAAATCAGTACTTCTAAGCAAAACGAGAGATGACTAAGGGAAGGACAGGAAGGGACTGAAAAGTGACCTATAAAACACTGGCTTTAGTTCTGTGTACACGTGAAAGCCAGAGGGTGAACTGAGGTCTCAACCCCCGTATTCCACAGTGAGCTGTGGTCACATTCCCCACTATAACAAGTTTAGCTGGCTTCCAGTGACCTCTGGGGCTTGAGATTACAGATGTTCACTCAGCTTTGCATAGGTCCTGTGGATTCAAGCCTGCTTATCACACTACACTCAGATTTTCTGATTGTAGCAAGTCCATCCTCTTATAGATAGCAAGAAGTTGTCCTTACAAACACCTCAGAGCTGGGCGTGGTGGTGCACGCCTTTAATCCCAGCATTTGGGAGGCAGAGGCAGG
>NC_034607.1:2917367-2929297 GCF_900095145.1 Mus pahari | reverse complement strand
TCCAGGACAGCCAGGACTACACAGAGAAGCCCTGTCTCGAAAAACAAAGCGAAACAAAGAACCTGTGTAGAACAGCTCATGCATGCACTCCCTATATTTGTTAGGGGAAGGCTGGAGTGTCGGGAGTTCAAGGCCTGCCTTGGTTACCTAACTCACTTAGCCTGATGCCATTCTGGGCTACTAACCCCTAAGACAGGAAATTTAAAAGCCACAAAACAAAACAAAACAAAAAAACAAAACGGGGGTAGGGTGGCCTGGAGGTTTGCTCATTTACAGGAGCACAGGTTCAGTGGTCATGAGCACGGGCTGAGGATCTCAAGGACTCAGGTTCTCTCCCAGCTTCACATGGCTGCTCACAACTACCTAACTCCAGTCCCAAGGGGTCACGGGGACTGTACACAAGCGGTACCCAGACAAACGCAGGCAAAACACTAGTACACAAAGAACAGAAAACAGAATGGACAGATGAGTAAATCAAGAGCTGGACTCCAGAGCATGTACCCGTAGTCGCAGCTACTGAGAATAGCAGCGAGGGTCGCCAGGAGCTGCAGGCTAGCCTAGCCAACATGAGATCTCAACTCAAGAAACAGTAAAGAGAGCTGCCTGTCCAGAGGACCTAGGTTCAAAGCCCAGCACCCACATGGTGACTCACAAATGTCTCTAACTGTAGTTCCAAGGGATTCAACTCCCTCTTCTGGACTCTGCAGGCACAAAGCACTCATGTGGTACACTATATAGTAATACTATTCTCATGTTTAATAAAAATTTAAATTAGGGACTGGAGAGATGGCTCAGCAGTTAGGTGCACTAACTGCTCTTCCAGAGGTCCTGAGTCCAACTCACAACCATCTGTAATGGGATCAGATGCCCTCTTCTGGTGTGTCTGAAGATAGCTACAGTGTACTCATATATATAAGAATAATTCTTTTAAGATGATTTTTAAATTAAAAAAAAAAGAATAAAAATGAAGTCAGCCTGTATACAAGGACAAGTAAACACGCCCAGGAGAAACTGTTGAACATTGGAAAAAGTTAAGGATCAACTATTAGAGATATGGTCTCACGACATAGCCTAGGCTAGCCTTGAACTGGCCATACTCCTGCCAGCATTGCCATTACACCTGGCTATAAAACTTTTTTTAACTTTATAAATGGGTGTTTTGCCTACACAAACATGTATGTGCCTGCAGAGGATTTAAATCTGGAAATGGGGTTAAGGATGCCTGACAAGTCACCATATTGGTGTTTTAGGAACCAAACCTACTGAAGCACTTCTCCAACTCGGAGTTACAACTTTTGCTGGTTAGATTTAAATCTTTTCAAGGAAAGGAAAGGGAAAGGGAAAGGCAAAGGGAAAGGGAAAGGGAAAGGGAAAGGGAAAGGGAAAGGAAAGGAAGAGGGGTTGGGGAGACGGCTCAGTGATTATTAAGAACATGTGCTGCTCTTCCAAAGGACCAGAGTACAATTTCCAGCTCCACATCGGCGGCTCACAATCACCCCTAACGCCAGAAGCATCCAACACCCTTGGCTCCAGCCAGCATCTGCTCTCATGTGCACAGACCCACATAAATGCACGCATATAACTTAAGTCAAACTTTGAAAGTAAAGTAGAAAGGAAGATTGGTCTAGAATAACATCTACCTTCCCTCCAGTACCTAGGAAGCCAAGGAAGACAGATCTCTGAGTTCAAAGCCAGCCTGGTCTACAGAGTCATTTCCAGGACAGCACAGATAAACCTACATAGTAAGACCATGTCTTGAAAAGAACAAAAGGGCTGGCGAGATGGCTCAGTGGGTAAGAGCACTGACTGCTCTTCCAAAGGTCCTGAGTTCAAATCCCAGTAACCACAGGTTGGCTCACAACCATCTATAATGAGATCTGATGCCCTCTTCTGGTGTGTCTGAGGACAGCTACAGTGTACTATTTTTTTTTTTTTTTGATTTTGAGAGACAGTGTTTCTCTGTATAGCCCTGGCTGTCCTGGAACTCACTTTGTAGATCAGGCTGGCCTCAAACTCAGAAATCCGCCTGCCTCTGCCTCCTGAGTGCTGGGATTAAAGGCATGCGCCACCACGCCTGGCTTACAGTGTACTTACATATAATAATAAATAAATCTTTGGGCTGGAGCAAGCAGGGACTGAGTGAGCAGGGTTGACTGGAGCGAGCAGAGGTCCTAAAAATTTAATTCCCGGCAACCACATGAAGGTTCACAACCATCTGTACAGCTACCGTGCACTCACATACATACAATAAATAAATAAATCTTTAAAAAAAAAAAAAAGAAAAAAAAAAAAAAAAAAAAAAAAAAAAAAAAAAAAAAAAAAAAAACCCCCCCCCCCCCCCCCCCCCAGCGTCTAAGGACCAGTGTATCCTGGAAAGCACACTGAATGGTACAACTCTGTGGATACACACAGAGGCAGCTAGGACAGACCCGGGAAGATGTGCTCTGACTGCTAATAAGCAAGGACTCCACTCTGGAAGGGAGGGGCCTGGGTAGGAAGATCAAGGAGATGTACGTTTCAGCAACAAGAGTCTGCTCATGCCTTCGTTAAAATCCAAAGGAACATTGCTGCAGACCAATGGTGCAGGTCCAAGGTAGACTGTGCGCTTAGTGTCTACATGCCACAGGCCCGGTCCCCAGCGCTGCGACAGTGGGGCTATAACATCCTTCTCAGGAGACAGACGGGAGGGAGAAGGATGTGGAAGTCGGCTGCGCTGACAGATTTCCTGAATAGGAAAGACTGATGAACGCTCATTGGGGAGCAAGCAGGAAAGCCACCCCTGAGGGGCCAGACAAGGCCACCATGGTGAGGGAGCCTAGGCAGCAGAGAGAATGGAGCCAAGCAGGGCAGAGGGCACCAGCTGGAGGCGCAAACAGGAGCTCACCATCGAGTCAGGGAGTCCTGGATGGCGTTGGTGAGCGCGTGGCCCAGGTGCAGGGAGCCTGTCACGTTGGGGGGTGGGATGCACATCATGAAGACACCTCGGGGATTTGGTGCTGACACACTAGGGCGCTGGTGGTGGAGAAGGAGGGGCAAATGCTAAAGCCTATGGCATCCCTTCCCAGGCATGGCTCCTAAAGTCCTGCCCTCCTCCTCCAGCCTCCTCTGGGTCGGGGCAGCAGTAAGCACTCACCCCGTACTCTGGCTTGAAGAAGCCCTGCCGCTCCCACCAAGGGTACCAGGCAGCCTCCACATACTGAGGGCTGTAGGAGTCGGGCATGGCGCCACTTACATCTGGGAGAAGGAGAAGAGGGCTCAGTAAAGACTCAAGTTAGGCCAGAAGGAAGAGGCCGTCTGCCATTCCCACAGGCCAGGCCTGAGGCTAACCCTCCCTAAGCAGGCTGGAAGCCAGGACACACACAGCAGAGGGGAACAGAGGCAGCAGCCAGAGCTGAGGCCCTTCCCCAGCCAGTAGCACCTTTCTTCTCCCCGGGTGGGGTAGGGAGGTCATAGGTAATGACCCCAGGGTCCCGTTTCTCCTTCTTCTCTGGTTTTGGTTTCTTCTGTTCAGAAGGAAGAAGACACAGACCCAAGCATTAGCCTCCTCAACAAGGCTCCACCCACTCCCGCTCAGCCTTTGCCCCCCCCTACCTCTCCGTGCGGGGCCTGCTGCTGAGTCTTCTGCTTCTGCTGGAATTTCTCTAGTTTCTCCCGTTTCTTTGCCTCTTTCTTGAGCTGAGCAGGTGTCTTTTGGGGTGCGGTGACCTCAGAGCCTGGAGAGAGGCACAGAAATTCAGACTAAAGGTTGCCGGGGACCCTCTGTGAAGAGTGCTGAATCTAATTCTCTTGCCTCAAGATTGATGATCATCTCTGACCCTCAACCCACACAGCCTCCACACCTGATGGCCCCGGGATTTCAAGATAAAAGGGGCCCTTGTCCCCTCTGCTGTCTCCCATCCTCACCTGGCTGTTGAGTGACAGACCTGGCCCCCGAATACAGGGCCACTTCTCCCAGCACAGCCCGGAATTCCGGTTGCCGGACACAAGTGTTAAACCAGCGAGTCACATTGCCCCAGATCCGGCGGGCAGAAGGGTCCAGAACCTGCGAGAAACCAAACCGAACCAAAAAATTATCATAGTCACCGTGTAAGGAAGTCTAAGGGGCACGTACTTGTCCCTCCCCAAGCTCCAGTGACTCACGTATCGGAAGGGCAGCAATAAGGCTGTCACGGCAGCTAAGTCAGCCAGAGTGGGGGCGTCCCCAGCCAGGTAGGTGTGCAGCCGGAGCCACTCCTCCAAGGGGTTCAAGGCCTTGCCCAGGGCCCCAAGGGCAGCCTAACAGGAAAGGAAAGGGTTATGACAGGCTTACAACCTTCTATCTCAGTGGTCCTCAACCTTCCCAATGCTGAGACCCTTTAACACAGCTCTCCATGTTGTGGTGACCCTCCCACCATAAAATTACTTTTGTTGCTACTTCATAACTGTAGCATTGCTGTGGTAGTGAGTCCCAATATCTGTCTTCCAATGTGTTTCTTGGCGATCCCTATGAAAGGGTCATTTCCACGCCCTCAGAAGGGTCCTGATTTGGGCAAGGTGAGGGGCCGCAGCTCCACCGGTCCATGACCTTCCCAGACTCAAGCCATTGACCACCAGGTCTCAGGCTACTTCCTTCCTCATTCACAAGGTCACTATTAATAGTTCTCCTGGGTGTGGTCCATGCCTGTAACCCTAGGTCTCAGAAGGCAAGGCAGGGGGCCTGCCTGTAAAGCTTTCCAGCCTCCACAAGCAGTCCCACTTCAGGCAAGGCTACACAGTTAAGACCCTGTCTCAAAGCGACAGCAACACTGTCTGGCTGAGTTCCGTGGAGAGTACTTAGCACAGCATGCAGGAGGCCCCCGAAATATATACACTATAGGACTGGAGAGGTGAATGACACAGATCGGCCCCTGTAACACTGGCTGCTCTTAACAGAGGCCCCAAGATTGGTTCCAGGAACCCACATGGTGGTACACAACAGTCTGTAAACCCAGTTATAGACAACATGTTACATGTCCCCAGACTCCTTGGCTACTAGGCACACAAGTGTACATACACACACAAGCAAAACACTTACATAAAAATAAAAATCAAATACATACAAGTATTTTGTGTGTGTGATTTATCCAACAAGGTATCACTAAACACTTAAATTTATGAGTCCAAGGAAATATAGCAGGCTCTAAAGTTAAAGGATTATATGAAGCAAGACTGTCAGGCCTGGGCATCAATAGATCTCACCCAGAAAAAACACAAATGAGCACAGGTCTGAAGCACCACCACCCCGCAGGAATGAGGCTTTCTATTAGCCCACCCGGATATGAAGTCACTCATGTTCTGCGCTTTTCCTTCATTCCCCCACTGAAGTGACACTAAGTATCCACCATGCTCTCCCTGCCCTGCAGGGGCGGAGCTTTCAGTTAAGGCAGGCACAGGTCTCCCCTGGAAGGACTCACAGAAACAATCTGGTGGGTTATCTGTCCTCTCCCTTCCTCTCTTTCAAGCCTCCCCTGACTTCTCCCAGCAAGTCTCATCTCTCCCCAGTCTTCCCTACAGCTCAAGGTAAAACCGCTCACATCTGGCACCCCTGTCACACTTGCCAACCAGGGCCTTGTCAACCTCACCTGAGCCAGTGGCCCATGTGAAGAGGGAAACTCAATTGGGAAAATGTCCCCACCAGACTGGCCTGTGGGTAAGCAAGCGTGTGGGGACATTTTCTTAACTAATGATTATGCGGAGAGCCAGTCCATTGTAGGGGATACCACCCCTGGCAATGCAGCCCTGGACGATATGAGAGCAGGCTGAACATCTGTGGGGAGCAAGCCAGAAAGTATAGGTCCTGCATGGCCTCGGTTTGTTTCTGCTTCCAGTCACTGGCCTGACTTCTTTCAGTGATGGAGAGCTGTAACCTGAAACAAATCCTTTCTTTCCCAAAGCGCTTTTGGTCATGTTTTAAACATGGCAACAGAAACCCAAAGACAGACTTGGGAATGCTTGGCACACCAGAGCGTTCGTTCCGAGCCATTCAGCTACAGCGAGACCTAATTTAAAGACACACACGCACTCCAAAACTTAGGGAAAACAGCAAAACCACGCTCCGTTCCCGGGCGCTCATGTATCACACCCCCGGAGGAATGAAGGGATTTCATCATCTTGCATTCTCAGACATATTAGACCAAGGCTCGAGAAGTTAAAGTGTTCCCAAAGTTACTACACCAGGTGGCAGACAGAGATGCAACCGCCTGACAACCTACTTCCTCCCTCGGGTCTTGCCAATCCTGTTTGTGTAGCGAGAATCTCTCCCTCCGTCTTCCCTCTCACCTGGGGATCCTGACCAGGACCTCGAAGTCCCAGGGCAGGCAGGGTCGCCCCGCAGGCAGCGGGTATGAGCTCCGTGTCAGCATAACTGACCCACTGCTGGACCAGGACAGCTGC
The DNA here is from genome assembly GCF_900095145.1 of Mus pahari. Lineage (NCBI taxonomy): Eukaryota > Metazoa > Chordata > Mammalia > Rodentia > Muridae > Mus > Mus pahari. The sequence continues at coordinate 2,922,886 of NC_034607.1, read as the reverse complement.
CCGGCTGCCCCCGGGTCCCCCCAGGCCTGCTGGCCACAACAGCTGAGCTACAGCCGGGGCCCCCCACACCCATAGGCCACCAGGCCCCTGCTCCAGGGCGGGCAGGCGAGGCGGGGGAAATGGAGTCCGGCTGCTCGGGGGAGGCTGCAAGCAGATGCGGGGGTGAGGGCCTCCCCATCCGGGACCGTCACCAGCTTCCCCGTAGCGGGCAGCGATGAGGGCTCGAAGGCTGGGGAAGGCGTCGGGGTGAGGAGAGACGTAGAGGATGGACATGGCTGTGCAGGGACGGTCCGAACGCGGTGCAGTGACCTGAGGAGAGACGGGGCAGGTTGTGGAGGGGACCTGAGCACGTGCTGCAAGGTACGCAGGCGCCCGGCCGGACCCTAGTCCCGGCCGAGCAGCCGCGAGCAGCGCCTGGAGGAGGCGGGACCCCGATCGCCCGTCCCCTCGGGTTGGAGAGGGGAGGCCGCGCCGCGTGTACGTACTGAAGGCGGCGATCACACTCGGGCGGCCTCGGCCGCGGCCCCACAGGTCGGCCGGGGAGGAGGTGGCGGACGGCGGAGGCAGCTCTCCCGCTGCGGGGAGCGCGGCCCGGCCAGCGGCACCCACGTGTCCCCCTTTGTGACAGCGAACGTTTCCGGACTCAGGTCCTCGCGGGGGGGGGGGGGGCGGCCTGGCTCCGCCTGTGCGTGCGCGATGCCGAGGGTCCGTGCGCGGCCCACCGCTGCCGGACCGGTCGAGCAGGGTGGCTCGCGCAGCGGGGGGACGGGAACGCGCGTGCCGGGACGAACCTGGATCTGGGTCAGGCGCCGCCGCGGGCAGCCCGGGGTCCTCGGGTCAGGCGCCGCCACGGGCAGCCCGGGGTCCTTGTGTCTGGTGCGCGGGAAAACGACAGCGCTAGTGAGCCCTCGTGCTTGGAGCGCACTCTCCAGACTCGCCTTCTGCAGCTCGACTTTTGTCTCGGGCTGCTCCAAGCAGTGCCGGGCTGCTGGGAGCTGTGGCTGTAGGGAATAAAAGGTTGGTAATTCCCTGGCGTTGGTAAATGCACCGTGCATTCCGCGTCTCTTGCTTGTATTTCTCTTCTGCTTTTAGAAAGCGTACTGATGGGGTGTGCTGAAGGCCGTGTCAGGCTTTTAGTAGCGGAGGGCACCGCCAACTCGCGGGAGATCCTCGGATCTAACCCAGGTAAAACAGGAAAGGGGCTCTAGGTGCTGAGCGCTCACTGCGTGATGGAGCCACGTGAAGGAAGGGCAGGGGACCCAAAGGCAGAAGCACTCCAGCTGGTCCACTAAAGCTCAAACCTAGAGGGGAAACTTAAGTTCGCAGTGCTTTTGAGAAGCCACTGCTAGCCGGGCAGTGGTGGCGCACGCCTTTAATCCCAGCACTTGGGAGTGGGAGGCAGAGGCAGGTGGATTTCTTGAGTTCGAGGCCAGCCTAGTCTACAGAGTGAGTTCCGGGACAGCCAGGGCTACACAGAGAAACCCTGTCTCGAAAAACCAAAAAAAAAAGAAAGAAAGAAAGAAAAGAGGCCCGTTGGGATAATCTCTTGTGTACTGTGTAAAGTTGTCTTTGTATTATTCAAAAGTACACGGAAAGAGAAATCAGGCAGAAAAATTTCATGCCAGCTGTAGACAATTCTTGTAGACTTCAAGCAGCAGAATTTGATAGAGTGCTTACAGGCCCTTTACAAGGTACAGAAACGGATTGGGCTAGACATGGCAGATCTGTGGTCATTCTCCCACCTAAGCACCATTGCTTCCAGCCAGGTGATGAAGTCTGGATCGCAAGACACAGTCACCAAACCAAAGCTCAATTGAAGTTGATTCTGGGCCCATTCGCACTGCCCTATGTCAAATCTTCCGCACAGAGTCGACCCAACAGCTGCATAGTTAACTACGGGAGACGCTACCAAGTGCCCCAGACGGGATGGAGACTCCAATGACATCCACAAGATTCCCTAAAGCTAAGACATTGCAGATCTTGACTCTGCTGGTTTCTATAGCTGTGGTCCAAACTAGTTCTATGCCCCGTGAACCCCAAAACCTCACGTGGGTTATAACTAACACTGCTACAGGGACTGTAATTAACTCTACCTCACGCCTCGCCCCCTTTGGAACTTGGTTTCCTGATCTCGTTTTTGATTTGTGTGCACTAGCAGATGGGACCTGGGATCCCCTGGGCCTCGTATGGGGGTGTCAACATCCAGCTCAACGCAGTGAGCTTCAGAGAGCCCCCTTCTATATCTGCCCTGGAGGGGGGAGGTCTCCACAGCTGACGGCTACCTGTGGAGGACCAGAGTCATACTTCTGTGCAGATTGGGGTTGTGAGTCAACTGGGTCCATCTCCTGGACACCACCGATAAAAGATGACCTCATCAAGGTCCAAAGGAGGCCTGGATTGGAATCCCAAGGATGGGGAAATGGATTGCAGCCCAAGCTCGATGCAAACGATGCTGGTGGGCCATGTTCCTCCAACTGTAACCCCATTACAGTCCAGTTCACCCCCAAGGGAAAAGAAAGCGTGGGATGGGAAATGGGAAAGACATGGGGACTAAGACTGTATGTGTCTGGATATGACTATGGAGTAATGTTTACGATCCGACTCTCTGCTGGACAGGGGATGCCTTTAGGCCCCAAACCAGCCCTGCCCCCTGTTGGACTCACGGTGACTCAATCACAACTCACAGTCCCCATTTCTCAGGAACTTAGACCCAGGTCTGGACCATGGGACTTGCTTAAGGCCACTTACCTGGTACTGAATAATTCTAAGCTGGAGCTTACAAATAAATGTTGGCTCTGCTTGGATGCCCAGCCACCCTACTATGAAGGAATAGCCGTTCCCGGAAACTATACCACCTCTACTGACAACAAGGATTGTCGTTGGCAGTACCCAGGTAAAGGGAGACTAACCTTAGAGCTAATGAAGGGGAAAGGACTCTGCATTGGGACAATACCCCACACCCATAGACATTTGTGTAACAGCATCCAGGAGGCCCCCGACGGAGATGCTTACATTATACCCCCCATCAATACATGGTGGGCATGCACTACTGGGCTGACATCTTGCATCCACACCCAGGCCCTTAACCTCACAAATGGATTTTGTATACTGGTCCAGCTTGCCCCTAGAATTCTTCATTACTCTGATGAGACGGGGACCAGACTATCCCCACTCCCAGCTGCTCGAGCGAAGCGGGCTACCGTTGCTGAGATCCTGGGCGCATCAGCCTTCAACTTCCAAGATGAGAATTATAAAGCGCTAAGCTCTGCCATAGATGCAGATTTAGCTGAACTAGGGAAATTCTTATCCAAGCCCAAAACCTCATTAACTTCTCTAAGGGAGACTGCCCTTCGAAATCAGCGGGAACAAGACTTCCAATCTTTACAACATGGCGGACTGTGTAAAGCTCGGGGGGAAAGGTGCTGTGTCTTTGTCGATAAGTTAAAGAGTGTGGAGGAGTCATTGGCTAAGGTAGACAAAAGCCTAAAAGACAGGAAGAGGCAAAGGGAACTGGGGAAAAGGAAACTGGGTCAGCCTGTTTGGATTACACTTATTGCAGCTCTGTCTGGATCCTGGGGCCTGGTCACACTCATTGTGATATGCAAGCTCTATGTTATTAACCCCCTGATGGAGTCATCAAAGACCAGGTCTCCACCCTCCACCGTCCAGCTCATAATAAAATGCTAACCCTTGGATTCTGCTCAAGGGTTTGAGATGGAGAGAGGGATCCTAACTTCCTCCATTTTAAGACAGGCTGCCTGCCATGGCAGGCCTTAAGTTTCAGTTTCTCAAAAAGCCAGAAAGAATGGGCAGCCAATCCAGGGCTGCCCTGACGACTGGGGGTGGGGTAGCTAAAGCCAAGTTGAAGAAAGCACCTATGAAAGGGCGCTTCCTCCTTCAAGATATAGACCAATCCAAAATGCACAGACACCCCTCACTATGAACACAAACAACCCTGGTGTAAATTACCTAACCACAGTTGGAAATCTAACTGGCCTTAAAGGAAGAGCCTGCAGCCTCTTCGTGGTTGCCATTTTATATAGATGAGCTATGCTTTGTAATGCTTAGTGCAAGCCCTAGTTGCCCCAGAGAACCAAGTGATGCTATGTGACCTTGCCCCCAAGTTACTTCTTTTTTTTTGAGACATGGTTTCTCTGTATAGCCCTGGCTGTCCTGGAACTCACTTTGTACAGACCAGGCTGGCCTCGAACTCACAAATCCACCTGCCTCTGCCTCTCAGGTGCTGGGAATAAAGGCATGCACCACCGCCCGGCCCCAAGTTACTTCTCATTGGTGAATAAAGATGCCTGCAGTCAATAGCTGGGCAGCAGAGATGAGGGTGGGGTTGTAAGAGAAGCACCATGACGGCGAGAAGGTGAAGGGAGGAGGAAGCGGGCATGGATTGGGTGAGTTGTGAAATGATGGCCATGTGAGTTGTCTAATTGGAGCAGCCCAGACAGAGACATGGGGACTTAGATAATGGCTTACTGGCTGGGAAATAGGCATAGTAGTGTAGAGGATAGATATCTGCCCAGCTCTTGTGCTGATTAAGGCTTGTCATAAATATAAAGGTTGTCTGTTTTTTTTATCAGGGAAGTAAATGATCAAAGATAGGATAGAAACCCCTGTGGTTCTGCATTTGGTTTCTCTGCTGGGGGGTTGGATTGCTGATTGGGGAGGTGAAATGCAGGGGCACTGGGCTGCATTGCTTTCTCCCACTGGGATGCCAGGTTTATGTGATGCCTCTGGCACACCACTCGACAAAATACAGCCTAAGATATGGGCCCTAGCCTGTGGCTCTCAAACCCCTGGGTGCCCAGATGCTGCTGGGAACTGTGAAGAGTTGAGAACTGGAGTGGAGGGCCTGAGATGAGCCCTGGAGGGTGGTGGGAGGCTGGATTAGCTCTAGAAGCGTGGAAAAGCCTTCTGTGGGAGACTTGGGTAAAATTCTGTATGACTAAGGCCTTCCCCCATGACCATCTTTAAGAGAGGAGACAGCCCTTGATTGTCTAGAGTATTTATTTATTCATGGTGGAAAGGGTGCATAAATACATCTATAAAAAATTATATATTTATTTTATGTATGTGAGTACACTGTACCTGTCTAGAGACACACCAGAAGAGGGCGTCAGATCTCATTACAGATGGTTTTGAGCCACCATGTGGCTGCTGGGATTTGAACTCAGGACCTTCAGAAGAGCAGTCAGTGCTCTTAACCAATGAGCTATCTTTCTAGCCCAAATAAATACATCTTTAAAAAATCAGCTGCATAAGGATGGGAAATATAATGGCTTTAGAGGAAAAATATGAATAGATGACTTCATTGATACTGGCTCAATATGGGTTATGATCACTTTCATATTTGAATCTTAATAGCCAGAGTGGCTTTCTGTGCTCTCAAAAGAAAAAGGCTTTAGAAATACAGAAAAAGCCGGGCGTGGTGGCACACGCCTTTAATCCCAGCACTCGGGAGGCAGAGGCAGGCGGATTTCTGAGTTCAAGGCCAGCCTGGTGTACAA
>NC_034607.1:2894963-2917287 GCF_900095145.1 Mus pahari | reverse complement strand
ATGAGGAAGACGTGGTAGGAAAAAAAAAAAAAAAAAAAAAAAAAAGAAAGAAAGAAAGAAATACAGAAAAAAAGTAAAATTGTGGAAAGCAGATTGATAAGAGACAAGCCTTGAGCCTGGCGGTGGTGGCGCACACTTTTAATCCCAGCACTTTGGAGGCAGAGGCAGGCGGATTTCTGAGTTCGAGGCCAGCCTACCTAGTCTACAAAGTGAGTTCCAGGGCTATACAGAGAAACCCTGTCTTGAAAAACCAAAGAAAGAGAGCCATCATTTCATATAGTATGTATCTGCCATATGTGAAACAGAAACTAAATTCTTGGGCAGTTCAAAATAGAGTAATACTCCAAGACTGGAAATAAGACAAAAGCCGTATTTGAAGCAGGTCCTCAATCACAGTGGTGATTGTGATAGGAGAAGCTAAGAGGATAGGACAGAAATGGGGCTCAAGGTATCATTATTTCCCAAGATGAAGGTCAGCATGCTGAAGTACACATGCAGGTTGAATATGGCAACACCACCTTAGCACTATGGCAAACTGCAGCTTTAAGTGCTTGGAACAAGGGGGAAGAAACAGGAAAAAAATGGTCTGATCTGTTTACTACAATTATACAAGGTCCAAAGGAAGCATTCACTGATATTGTACCAAGATTGACTTCAGATGTAAATAAGAGTATCTGATTCAGAAGCTAGGCAAGTATTAATCAAACCTTTTACTTTTAAAAAATGCTAGTTCTGTGTGCAGAAGGGTGACTAGGCCTCAAAGGCAAGATCAGCACTAATAAATACATGGATTAAAGATAAAGCTGATATTGGATCTCATACTCACTATGTAACTTTAATAGGAGATGTAACCTCCAAAGGTTTTAAGAAAGCCCAAACTCAAATGTCTTGATTGTGACAAGCAAGGTCATTTCAAAGAAATTGTAGGCAAAGCCAAGCTAATTCCAAAGGAAGGCTTGAGGCTTCTAGAGTATGCATAAGATGTGGCAAAGGCTGGCATTGGACTAATGAATGCAGACCAGCAAGGGACAGACCCTAGAGAACCTTTTGCTGGCCCCTGTATTGAATTCAAGTCAGCCATTTCAGGCCAGAAAAACTCATCTGTAGAGCTTTTATAGCACTATTCAGGAGATAGCCATCGACAGCTCAGATATCAACGTCAGAGTGGCTTCAGTAGTCAGAAGAGACAAAAAAAAAACAGGTATTTTGACAAGCTGATGATCAGAGGCCAAAATTAAAGAGCTTATTGTAAATGATACTGAATTTAAAGGCTTGATAAACACAAAAGCAGATGTAACAATGATTTCACCAGAATTAAGGCCTATTTGGGAGGTTTCTAGGGGTTGGGACATTATCCCAGGAAAAACGAAGTATGAGAGGCTTAAGTGTATAGGACCAGAAGGTCACAGAAAAATTAAAGCTGTATGTGGCCAAGATAGCCACGATTTATGGGGGTGTGATATGTTGCAGCAATACAAAACAGATTAGCAGTTCTTCAATCTCAGAAATAATCCATAGAATAAAAGATGCTTCTGAGGGCTGGAGAGATGGCTTGGTGGTTAAGAGCACTGACTGCTCTTCCAGAGGTCCTGAGTTCAAATCCTAGCAACCACATGGTGGCTCACAACCATCTCTAATGGGATCTGATGCCCTCTTCTGGTGTGTCTGAAAAGAGCAACAATGTACTCTCATACATAAAGTAAATAAATCTTTAAAAAAGAGGGGAGGGCCGGGCGTGGTGGCGCACGCCTTGAATCCCAGCACTTGGGAGGCAGAGGCAGGTGGATTTCTGAGTTCGAGGCCAGCCTGGTCTACAGAGTGAGTTCCAGGACAGCCAGGGCTATACAGAGAAACCCTGTCTCGAAAAACCAAAAAAAAAAAAAAAAAAAAAAAAGCCATAAATCAGATGATTCAGCCAATGGGTTCTTTATAGCTTGAAATCTTAATTGCCTTCTTTTTACCTATGATAATAATTGTGGCTAGCCTGCTTGTGTCAGACTTGGTGGTAACCCTCTTTCTCTGATGTTAATAATAAATTCCAAAAATACTTCAAACAAAAACGGTCACATTCATCCTTCCCAGACCAGCGCTCTCTCGCGCTCTCTCTCTCTCTCTCTCTCTCTCTCTCTCTCTCTGTAGACCAGGCAGGCTGGCCTCGAACTCAGAAATCCGCCTGCCTCTGCCTTCCAAGTGCTGGGATTAAAGGCGTGCGCCACCACGCCCAGCTTCAGCCCGCGCTCTCATTGTAACTCCTTAGCCAGTAAGATTGCCACAACTGGGCCCCTTGACTGTTTCACCCCTTCACCATGAAAGAACCATCAGAAAATAACCTGAGAGGGCTACAGTTTAAATTTCCCAACACCCTCATAGAACACCTTAAACACATTCTCAAAACTTCCTCCTCTTGTGCCTCCCTAAACTTCATACCCCTGCTATACAACTGGGCACCAACCCCAGATGTCCTAAGGCCAGTGCCTTCTAGCAGACTGATGTCACCCACATCCCATCACTTGGTACACAAAATTTGTATTTGTTACCATTGATACTTATTCCCATTTTAAAAAACGAATCTCGTGTTCTCCACTTACTATGGGGGTCCCTCTCCATATCAAAACTGATAATAGACTGGCTTTCAGGAGGTATCTATTCCAAAATTTCTGCAAGACTTGGAAAATTGTCCACCATTCTGATATTCCTTGCAACCCTCAGGGCCAGTGACACATATGTCCACATAGAGGCTCCTTCTTGTTCATTCTCATGGCTCTTTTTACCCTGCTTAACACCAGTGCTATGGCTAGCTCTGCCCTCCCCCTGGTATGCTCTGGTGGTTTTATGTCAGGGGAGGAATCTGTCAGGACAGTAGACACTTGCTAGCAGGAATGACAGGAGTCCACAGATTGTGGTATGGCAGCAATGTCCTTGATGACTGTGTTTTCCTTTTCAACAAACAGACCCATCACATCTCAAGGATGCTGATACTTTCAGACGGTGTGCTGATTGTACACCTGCAGGCTAGAAGAGAGCTTTACTAAAGGTCACTAAAGGAGGCAGAGGCAGGTGGATTTCTGAGTTCCAGGCCAGCCTGGTCTACAAAGTGATTTCCAGGACAGCCAGAGCTACACAGAGAAACCCTGTCTCAGAAAACCAAAAAAATAAAAAAAAGACATTCTGGGGTCTGGAGAGATGGCTCAGTGGTTAAGAGCACTGACTGCTCTTCCGAAGGTCCTGAGTTCAATTCCCAGCAACCACATGGTGGCTTACAACCATGTGGTTGTTGGTAAATAGATCTAGCACCCTCTTCGGGAGTGTCTGAAGACAGCTACAATGTACTTACATATGAATAAATCATTTAAAAAAAAAAATTGATGAAGCCGGGCGTGGTGGCGCACACCTTTAATCCCAGCACTCGGGAGGCAGAGGCAGGCAGATTTCTGAGTTCGAGGCCAGCTGGTCTACAAAGTGAGTTCCAGGACAGCCAGGGCTATACAGAGAAACCTTGTTTCGAAAAACCAAAAAAAAACACACACACACACAAAAAAATTGATGAAGTAAAGAGAATTTTGCCTTGTTGATGATTACAATTTGCTTCTGGAAAAGAAGATTGTATTAATCATCTAGGATATAAGATAGGTTTACAGGGGGCTGGAGAGATGGCTCAGCGGGTAAGAACATGCAACTGCTCTTCCAAAGGTGCGGAGTTCAAATCCCAGCAACCACATGGTGGCTCACAACCATCCTTAACAAGATCTGACGCCCTCTTCTGGGGTGTCTGAAGACAGCTACAGTGTACTTACATATAATAAATAAATAAATCTTTAAAAAAATAAAGGTTTACAGAAAATTCAACCACAGTAAGTACAAATCAGGAGACAATCAATTATAAACTTAATGAGTTGGGAGATATTAATTGGCTAAGTCCCAAGGTTGAATTAACTACTCAAGAGCTAAGTAATTTATGTCAAACCTTACAAGGTGATTAATACTTAAATAGTCCAAGAAAGTTATCAGTAAAGCTGAAAAGGTACTGGCTCTGCTAGAGAAGAGACACAGGATGCACATATGGATTGCTTGGTTCCAAAGTTGGGTTGTATTTTAGTTATTTTTCCTATTACTCATTGTCCCACTGGAACCCTCAGGTAGAGAGAAGGCACTATCTTAGGATGGATATTGTTAGCATACAAACAGTATTAAAAAAAAAAAAAGGCCTATGATTTGATTCTGAAAGGAAAAATGTTATTTTGTCAATTAGCAGGAATAGAGCCAGCAGAAATTGTGGTACCTTTTACTAATGCTGAAATTGCCTCATGGGCAGAAAATGAACATTGTCAAAAAGAGCTTCTGGTAATTTTTTAGAGATTAACAATAAATATCCCCAAAGGAAGCAACTTCAGTTTTTGAAAAGTACTAATCAGATTCTCCCTCATATTGTTAAAGGGACACCAGTTTCTGGAGCCCCCACATTCTATACTTATGTAAATCAGGAAAAATAAAGTGGCTCAGAGCCATTATGATTCAATTTAAAAATCAAGAGATGCATGCCATTCCTATATAATATTAGATATTCCTGCATCTCTTAATATAGTTACTCTATGCAGAAAGAATTGTTCTACACATTGAAATTGCTCGACTTATTCCAAATGATTGAGAATTAAAAGTTTAAAAAATTAGAGTAGAGCCAGGGCATGGTGGCACACCTCTTTAATCCCAGCACTTGGGAGGCAGAGGCAGGCGGATTTCTGAGATCGAGGCCAGCCTGGTCTACAGAGTGAGTTCCAGGACAGCCAGGGCTACACAGAGAAACACTGTCTTGAAAAGCAAAAAAAAAAAAAAAAAAAAAAAAAATTATCGAGTATATGTTCCATACCATAGACACATATTCAGAATTTCAATAGGTGATTGCTTTAAGTCTAAAAAGGCTGATTCTGTTGTTATATACACTTTGTGTGTTTTCAGATCTAAAAGACCAGACAAGACAAGTAGCCCTGGTGGGTGATCCAGCTTCACAGCCTCAGGAATTGTTTCCTCAAAAATCTGTATCCACAACTTCAACATGTCTTGCTAAGATGGTCCAGCCTCACAGGCTGTTCCAGCCAGGACTTCAGTTAAGCCTTGCTCTTTCCCATCACAGAGACTGGACCACAAATGATACAACTAGCTAGCTCTCCCAGGACTTGACCAATATCCCAATTTTCTTAAGGTCCTTAAAAAATGCCATTGCCCTCAGGAAGTATTTTAAGAGAACAATGCCCCCATTCCCAAGAGGTGGGATGGGTGGGTTTTGGAAACTTGCTGGGTAATGGATATTTGTCATTGTTGAAGGGGGATGGGTCACAAGTTGTTAATGGTCTTAGTCAACCAGGAAACCCAGTAAAAGTAGCTTCAATGATCTCTTTCTTTCCTCCTTTCTCTCCTATCTAGTATTAGTGGGGAGGGGAGGAGAGGTGGTGAAAAGAAAAAGGGGAATATAGGGATGATAGGATAAAAGGGTAGATTATTGAATCTACTACTTTTTTGGGGGGGGGTTCGAGACAGGGTTTCTCTGTATAGCCCTGGCTGTCCTGGAACTCACTTTTTAGACCAGGCTGGTCTCAAATTCAGAAATCTGCCTGCCTCTGCCTCCCAAGTGCTGGGATTAAAGGCGTGGGCGCCGCCACCACCCAGCTTTTTTTTTTTTTTAAAGATTTATTATAATATGTAAGTACACTGTAGCTGTCTTCAGACACACCAGAAGAGGTCATCAGATCTCATTACAGATGGTAGTGAACCACCATGTGGTTGTTGGGATTTGAACTCAGGACCTTTGGAAGAGTACTCAGTGCTCTTAACCACTGAGCCATCTCTCCAACTTGAATCTACTTTTAAATTAAAGAGCATCAATAAGCCAAATATTTTTCCATGGGTATATATTTTTGTTTTATCATATTGTATATGTTTCAACTAGTTTAGAGTATTGCACCGCTGCAACTCATTTAAAAATCTAAAGTTCTAAAATCCTTAATTGATACTATATTACAAAATGTTTAGGATAATTAAGAAATACAAGTTAGCAATCAATCAAATTGTGGTCATGGTAGATATTAGTTTAGCTAATTACAGAAATAAGAGTTATTTAGCCTTCTGTAGATGTTTTCTTTTTTTTTTTTTTTTAAAGATTTNTTTATTTATTATATGTAAGTACACTGTAGCTGTCTTCAGACACTCCAGAAGAGGGCGTCAGATCTCATTACGGATGGTTGTGAGCCACCATGTGGTTGCTGGGATTTGAACTCCAGACCTTCGGAAGAGCAGTCGGGTGCTCTTACCCACTGAGCCATCTCACCAGCCCCCTCTGTAGATGTTTTCAAAGTAGATAGTAAATAGCTAGGAACAAGCAATATTTGCCTATTCAGATATACTATACATAGTCTTGAAACACTTCAGAGATCTAGAATATGATATTTAAGATGTTTTAATAACACAAGGTTTTTCATGCCAGAGCTCCTGGCAGCATCCCAATACCACCTCTAAGAAGATGGTGGACGAGGCTAGAGATGACTCAGCGGTTAAGAGCACTGACTGCTCTTCTGAAGGTCCTGAGTTCAAATCCCAGCAAGAAGACAGCTACAGTGTACTCACATGTAATAAATAATAAATGTTTAAAAAAAAAAAGTTTAAGAAGATGGTGGACACTGAAGAACCTCTATTTGGAAGTTTGCTTCTAAAGTGGCTGAAGTAGAAACTTCTAGTTTCTTTGGAAAGTCGATTATGTCAAATGATGTTTTCCTGGGGCACACAGGTGAAAGAATGTTTTGCTATAGTAGACACATAAAAGGACGTGTGATAAACGAGTATAAATATGATCCCACAAATGGGGAGCATGAGAATGGTTTGGTTTGCTCCGCCTTGCTATTCTTTGTTAATGACACCCGTGTACTGGTTCACCTTATATAGCGTTGTTGAGCTCCAGTTGCAGTAATGCTGCCATTGAGAGAAACTCACCCAAGAACTGCCCGTGAGGTTCCTGTAGCTTCTTGCTACTTCGGTCGGCTGGCAAACCTGGTGGTTTCTTCAGGATTGAACTACAACTGCTAGTTCATGCTAGCTAAGAGGACTGAACCACAGCTGCTGGTTTGTGTGTGGGGCCTGCCTGCCTGAAAGGACCATCTGCAGCTGCAGTTTTGTATTTGGCATTGGCTACAGAACTGAACTGCTGATAAAGATTGAGCTCACCTATTGCTAAACAAATCCACTTCCCCCATATCCTAATAAGTTTCCTTTTCCATTACCTTTGGTGGGTGGTGGGCTGGAGGAAAGGCTGAATGTTTAAGAGTTGGCACTGGCACCTTAATTTACCCGACTACAAGCTTTAGGGCAGAAGTACATCACGCTGGTAAATTAGGTTGGATTCTTGGTTGGAGATGGGAGGAGGAGGAATGTAGAGTGCTGGAGTGTCAGTGAATTCAACATCCTTTCTCAACTCCCTGCCCAAAACAGACAGACTACAAACCAGGAATTCAGCTTGCATCATAAGTTTTATTCCCGATGCGGGACAGATCTTTCCATCCCTCAAATGTATTACATGTCGCCATGGAAAGGGCCTAGGATGCAGCTCCCATCTCCAGGGAAGATGAGAAAAAGGTACAGACTGGGAGCCAGTCCAGGACCATTCTGCAGTTCCTGGCTCTCTTACCCTCCCTTCTCAGCAGAGGAATTATCTCTCATCCATTCAGTTAAAAAGAAAAAAATAATCATTAACAAAACACACCTTAAGTACTGGGCAGGGGTGTTCTTGTCCTCAGTAGGACATCAAGTTATGGGTCACCAATGGGGAAGTGAGGGGGAGAGGAAGGTGCCATCACTGCTTCTGCTGAAGGGCTTCCTTCCTTGCTGCATCCTGTAGCAGTTGTGTGTCCACCTCATCTGCTGGCAGCTGCACATAGCGGACAACTGAGCCCCTGATGAAGCAGTTCTTGACTGATAACTGGAGACAAATATGAAAGCACCTCCATTAAAAGTGTGTCCTCCAGCCCCAGGGGCCTTTTGCTTTAAAGGTTTCCTCCTCTTCACCAGCCCCAACTCACCATGTGAGGGTATTTCTCAGGGTCTGTGACACTGATGTCGGTTAGTTTGATATTGAGGTACTAAGAAAGAGGAACATCGTCATTAACAAGATAAAATAACCCACCCTCACTTGGCTTCCCCAAGAACAAACTGAACCTTACTGTATCTCACCTGGTCCACAGAGTGGAGGGTTCCACAGATGCTGTCAAGGGCAGAAAGGGATGAAGCATTAGTTTATGCTGAAATCAGCACAGAGGGAAAAAATCACAAGTAGAACGACAAGTGGGGGAGGAACTGAAGGACGTGAGGCCTGCAGGCAGCATCTGTGAGTTCTGAGGTAGAGACGATAAAGCAGCCCAGACTCGGACTGTCTTCACACCAACACATCAGAAGCTAATAGTTAACTACTACAGGCCAGGCTTGCATTCCATTTGCTACTTTTATTTCCTTTTAAATACAGGTTCTCACTCTGCCCAGGCTGGCCTCAAACTATGGCAATCCTCCTACCTCCACTTCTGGAACTACAGCTGGGACCCACTATTCATGATCATTCCCCACTGGATTTCTCTGTGAGGTCCTAGAACTAGCTATGTAGATAAGGCTGGCCTCAAACTCACACCTGTTTCTGCCTCTTCCTCCTGAGTGCTAGGATTAAAGGTTTAAGGGATACACTGCCATCAACACCACTCAGCTAGTCATCTTTCAAAGTAATATCATCCAGGACTTAACCAATAAACTGAATGTCAGCCCAGATCTGCATAACTCCCAGAAACATCAACTATTATTTTTTAAATATTGATTTTTTTATTGTGTGTATGTGCATGTAGTTAGACACAGAGACCAGAAGAGGGCATCAGATCCCTTGCAGCCAGAATTCTAGGTAGTCGTGAATCACCTAATGTAGTTGCTGGAAAGTGAACTCTATTTCTCTGGGAGAGCAGCAAGCTCTTTTTAAAGCACTGAGCAATCTCTGCAGCTTCCCTAACTGTTATTTGTAAACATTTACTGCTATGGAGCCAGAGACCTATGTACACATAATGGTAGCTGGAATTACTCATTATTTTTGCTATACTCTTTTTTTCTCACATGAGCATTCTTTTTTTTTTTTTTTTTTTTTTGGTTTTTTCGAGACAGGGTTTCTCTGTATAGCCCTGGCTATCCTGAAACTCACTTTGTAGACCAGGCTGGCCTCGAACTCAGAAATCCGCCTGCCTCTGCCTCCCAAGTGCTGGGATTAAAGGCACGTGCCACCACATCCAGCTTCTTTTTTCCTTCCTTTTTTTTTTTAATTGGATATTTTCTTTATTTACATTTCAAATGTTATTCCACCCCCCCAACTTATCCTTAATAATGCAGATACGAAGCAAGTCTTCTCAGCTCCCTAGCCTTCTATCTTCTATCTCCCTGAGCAAGGTTGTCAAGGCCAGTGCTCCCACACCATGTTACATGCCCACCTTATATTTACCCACTGTTTAACCAACTTTAACAACCTCAGATCCCGAGTTTTACTTCCTCGCTCTACATCCTATGAATCTCCACTGCTCTGTAGACCACTTGTGTATTTGACTTTTAGACTACAAAAGGTCTTAGCTAGTCTGCACCTCAGTCTGGGCCACCTTCGAACTTGGCCACACTGGTCATAACCATCCTGCTTGTCAAGACCATGTTCTGACTGTCTTAGAATCATGGTTCTCAACCACTGATGTGTTTTCATAGGTTTCAAGAGTCTACAAATAAAGTTATTTTAAAAAGAAACATGATGGCTGCATATGAAGTTCACTTGTTGAGCATGCCCAGTACCACATGAAATAAAAAAAAAAAAACCAAACCGAGTCGGGCGTGGTGGCGCACGCCTTTAATCCCAGCACTCGGGAGGCAGAGACAGGAGGATTTCTGAGTTGGAGGACAGCCTGGTCTACAAAGTGAGTTCCAGGACAGCCAGGGCTACACAGAGAAACCCTGTCTCGAAAAACAAACAAACAAAACAAAAAAAACCCCGCCTTCAATGAAACTATAATTTTCAAAGCACTATTAGGAACCAAGTAGACCTTAACGGATGTGACAAGAACCTATAAACATATTTCCAGTGATACAGCATCTAAGCATTAATCCAACTCCTGAATCGTTAAAGGCAAACGTCAGTGTTGGGATTACAAACATGTGTCACAATACCAGGCTCACTCGTAAACTCTTCTTTGCACTTAGGACAAAAAGTATTTCTTCTGCGTTTTGCCCACCTGCTCTGAAGTAACTTTGCCAACAACAACGACAAAAAGGATCAGGACACCCGGCACCCCCACCTTCCACCGACTTGCAGAAATAAGGACCTACCTCAGGTCATTCTTGAGTTCCACGACTACATCCTTGCCCACAAGGGACTTGAAAAAGGAGTAGAAGAGCTATTGGAAAAAAGGAACTATCACATGAAAAGGGACGGGGAGGAGGGACCCGTGACGGTATTCTGAAATACGAGTCTTTGTGGCTCCTCCTAGTGGTTCTCAAAACTTCACAACCAACAGCAAACCGTTAACGGGACTCGGCAGTTCACGGAGCCATGGAGTGACAGGACCTGCGCTGCACCCCTCGACGCCAGAACCCACTCCCCGAGTCGACCACCTCCCTGCCGAGACCGCGTCCCAACCGCACCCTCACAAAGTCCGCGTCTCCCGCACGGAAGTGCAAGGCTCGCGTCCCCTGCCCCGCCGGCGCCCGTGAGCTTTCTCCTGGACTTGGAGGTTCCCCCCAAAAAACCATGGGCTCCGAGCAGTCGCCTCACGCTCGGGCGTGGGCAGTGAGGCTGTACGGAAAAGCCTGGGCCTGGCTGTCCCCCGAGGCGACCGACGCGAGATCCCGCACCCAGGCCCGCACGGTTCGAACCGCCCGCCGCGGCCGGCGGCGCTCCCTTTTGACGTCACGGTACCCACCATGGTGCTGGCGCCACGCGGGGCGGCCTGGACCGCGAAGGAAGGCGCCGGGGACTGCGAGCCGGAGGCAGGGCGGGAGCCGGAGCGCGAGCCCGCGCGTGAGGCAAGACGGGATCACGCAGGCGCACGGGGAGCCGCGAAAACCGCGGCCGAATCCAGGCTCAAAGGGAGCGGGGTAGGGCAGAGCCGAGAGGACCGCCAAACCGGGACAGGGGCGGGACTTCCTGTCCCCCCCCACTTCCTCCCGAGCGCATGCGTGGGGCGTGGCTGCTGCGGGTTGGATGTAGTTCGCCTCTTTTCCTGATGGTTGTGGAAACTTTTCTGTCTGCTGCGTGATTAGCTGATGGACTACATTTTCTATGGAGAATTACTGGGAAAGTTAAGAAAATTGTGACTGGCGTATTCTTTGATGAGTAAGATTTAAAATGTTGCTTAGAGCTGGACAGCGTTCGTGCCCAACTGGAATCCTGGAGTTGAGACAGGATTCTGGTTTAGAGGCCAACTAAAGCTATCATAGCAAGACCCTGTGTCAGAGACTAAAATGCGCACCAATACACACTGGTTTTGTTGTGTGTGAGTGTGAGAGAGAAACCTGAACACAAATCCTGATTCTTACCAAGGTTCCCAGTAAGTTTCTCTCAATTTCGGGGTGCAGAGTTTTCTGGAGCTTGGACCCAGAGTGGACACATTCTTTTTTTTTTTTTTTTTTAAAGATTTATTCATTGTTATATCTAAGTACACTGTAGCTGTCTTCAGATGCACCAGGTGTTAGATCTCATTACAGATGGTTGTGAGCCACCATGTGGTTGCTGGGATTTGAACTCAGGACCTTCGGAAGAGCAATCGATGCTCTTAACCACTGAGCCATCTCTCCAGCCCCGAGGGGGACACATTCTAAGCAAAGCAAATGAACAACAACATCCCCAACTCTAGTGGTTTTTGGTTTTGTTTTTGTTTTTCCGAGACAGGGTTTCTCTGTGTAGCCTTGGCTGTCCTGGAACTCACTCTGTAGACCAGGCTGGCCTCAAACTCAGAAATCCACCTGCCTCTGCCTCCCGAGTTCTGGGATTAAAGACGTGCGCCATGAACGCCCGGCACTCTATGTTCTTTTTTTCCTTGTTATAATTTGTCATAGGACTCGTCTGTAAAGGACTAAACTGACTGGAACTCAGTGACAGAAATATTTTATTTTATCTTAGCTCTTTTTGGTGTATGACAGTCTGCCTGTGTGCTATGTCTGCACTGCATGAGTTCCTGGTAGAAGAGAGGTCTTCAAATGCCCTGGGCCTTGTGGGTGCTGGGAATCAAATCTGGGTGTTCTGTATGCTTGTAACTGCTGGCCCATCCCTGCGTTACTGAAATATTTTCAAATAGATCCCCTTCAGATACTGCTCTGGATGTTCTGGGAGCAGCATTGCCAGGCTTGTAACATGATGGCTGGGAAGGAGGTCACAAGAGCTGACTGATTAAAAAACAAAAAACAAACAAAAAAAACTAGAAAAGCCTCAGTAGGCAAGTCCCAGAGAAGAAAGAGATGGCCTGAGACGGAAGGGCTTTGTTGCCATTTAGGTTGATTTGTTTTATGTAAGTACGCTGAGGCTGTCTTCAGACATCCAGAAGAGGGCATCAGATCTTATTACAGATCATTGTGAGCTACCATGTGGTTTCTGGGATTTGAACTCAGGACCTCTGGAAGAGCAGTCAGTGCTCTTAACCGCTGAGCCATCTCTCCAGCCCTGTTGTTTTTAATGATAATTACATTAAGTGGGAAGTTGCTAGGTTGTATCTTCTGTGGATATCATGTCTCGATAAATAGGGAAACACTTGCCATTCTGTCTTCTCTTCTTGAGGCTGGCTGTAGGTGCAAGGCAGTCACGGGACACAGGTGAAAATTCTGAGAGTCTAAACCTGCTGATTACAGGGTGGAATTCTCTAGTGTGCCAGGATGCCAAAATAGATTGTAGCCAGGGTTTCCTGTGGGTGGGGGTGAGGGCTGGAGCATGCACGACTGTGTAGGCCAGAGATAGATACTGGTTGTTCTTTCCAACTTATTTAGTATTTTAAAATTGTATATGTATGAGTGTTTTTCCTTGCATGTATATCTGTGTACACATGGGCAGTGCTCCCAGACCCTGAAGAGTGTGTTGGATCCTCTGGTGTTATAGTTGTTAGCCACCACATAGGTGCTGGGAATCAAACCCTGGTCCTGTGGAAAAGCAACACGTGTTCTTAACCTCTTAGTCATTTCTCTCATTTTCTGAGCTAGGCTCTGCCATAGATCCTGGAGCTGACAGGTTCATGCAGCTAGACTGCCTTGACAGCTTCTTCCCTCTGCCCTACCTACCCCCTCCCCCAGTGCTGGGATTACCGGTGCACATCACTGTGTTCAGAGCTGGATTCGGCAGGGTACTAAAAAGGGTTTGTTCCCAAGTTCAGCAGAATCCTTAAGATTGAATCTAAAACAGGCTGTCACTGGTTAGAAGCACTCCGTACATTTAGCAACCGTTTCCTTTGGGCCCAGGGTGACTGAGAATTAGGAAATGTTTGTCTTGGCTGGTGGAGGTATGATCAGAAGTTATTCAAGGCTATATTATACCCTGTCTCAAAACCACAAAACAAAACAAAAAGCAAAATGATTTTGTTGGAAATGAACTTACACAAATTCAAGTACTTTGCCCTTATCAAATTAAACATTCACAAGGGACCCACAAATGGAAAAATTCATATCCTCCTTTCTTCATTTTCAAGGAACATTGACAGCTTACAGATACCAGGAAATAAACTGGTTACTTTTATATAATGTTTTAGGCTAACCTGGGCTTCAAGAAACTCTGCCTCCAAAAAAATCAAAAGCTGGGCATGATAGTGCATGCCTCTAATCTCGGGTCTCAGGTGGCAGAGACAGGGGAATTGCTGCAAGTTAGGGACCAAATTGGCCTACATAGTAAGTGTCAAGTCAGCTAGACATATACAGTAAGGCCCTGACTAAAGAAATGAAAGGGGGTTGGCGAGATGGCTCAGTGGTTAAGAGCACTGACTGCTCTTCCGAAGGTCCTGAGTTCAAATCCCAGCAACCACATGGTGGCTCACAAACCATCCGTAATGAGATCTGATGCCCTCTTCTGGTGTGCCTGAAGACAGCTACAGTGTACTTACATATAATAATAAATAAATCTTAAAAAAAAAAAAAAGAAATGAAAGATGACAGAAGTTGTTTCCTTTGGGAAAATTTACTGAGAGACAAATAACCATCCACACAGGAAGGAGAAAGGTGGGGTGTGGATAATAAATAACAGACATCCAAATTCTTCAAATGGCTCAAAGAGGGACCTGGTTTCCCTAAAGGTCCAGTTCAGGATCATAGATGAGAGGGTGGGGTTGTGAAAAGGTGGAGTAGGAGGCTTCTCCATCGGGATCCCAAAGGATGTACCAAAGGATGTAACGTAGGCTCGAGTCCAGTCAGTTCAAGAATCATAGTGATGTCTGAAGAGGAATAAAATTCGCCTAGAGGCACCCTAGCACCCTGTAGTTCCAGAAAAGGCTAATCTACTTCCTCGATGGTGGGGCCTGTGGCAGCCCTGCCGGGAGTATACCCTGGTGCACAGGTGGGCCCGGTGCATCCGCTCTGGTACAGTTTTGTGATGATCGGGTTACACATATTTTCCAGTTCTTTTCTTTTATGATCAAACTCATCTTTCTCAGCCAGCTGGTTGGCCTCCAGCCAGGAAAGGACCTCATTGCATTTATCCAGTATTTTCTTTTTATCGGACTCGCTGATCTTGTCCTTCAGACCCTCATCACCCACAGCGCTCTTCATGTTAAAGGCGTACGATTCTAAGGCATTTTTGGCAGCGATTTTCTCCCTCTGGCCCTCATCCTCCGCTTTGTAGCGCTCGGCCTCCTGCACCATGCGCTCGATCTCCTCCTTGCTCAGGCGGCCCTTGTCGTTGGTGATGGTGATCTTGTTGGCCTTGCCGGTGCTCTTGTCCATGGCCGTGACGTTCAGGATGCCATTGGCATCGATGTCGAAGGTCACCTCGATCTGCGGCACGCCCCTGGGCGCCGGCGGGATGCCGCTCAGCTCGAAGCGCCCCAGCAGGTTGTTGTCGCGCGTCATGGCCCTCTCGCCCTCGTACACCTGGATCAGCACCCCGGGCTGGTTGTCCGAGTAGGTGGTGAAGGTCTGCGTCTGCTTGGTGGGGATGGTGGAGTTGCGCTTGATCAGTACAGTCATCACACCCCCAGCTGTCTCCAATCCTAGAGACAGGGGAGCTACGTCCAACAAAAGCAAATCCTGTACTTTTTCAGATTTGTCGCCCATTAAAATAGCTGCCTGGACGGCAGCTCCGTAGGCGACCGCCTCATCGGGATTGATACTCTTGTTGAGATCCCGTCCATTAAAGTAGTCCTGAAGCAGTTTTTGCACCTTTGGGATGCGGGTAGAGCCCCCTACTAGAACAATGTCATGGATTTTAGCCTTGTCCATCTTGGCATCCCGAAGAGACTTTTCCACAGGCTCAAGTGTGCCTCTAAATAGGTCTGCACACAGCTCTTCAAACCGTGCTCTAGTGATGGACGTGTAGAAGTCGATGCCCTCGAACAGGGAGTCGATCTCCAGGCTGGCCTGGGTGCTGGACGACAGTGTCCTCTTGGCCCTCTCGCACGCTGTGCGCAGCCGCCGCACCGCGCGCTTGTTCTGGCTGATGTCCTTCTTGTGCTTCCTCTTGAACTCCTCCACGAAGTGGCTCACCAGCCGGTTGTCGAAGTCCTCCCCGCCCAGGTGCGTGTCGCCCGCCGTGGCCTTCACCTCGAAGATGCCGTCGTCGATCGTCAGGATGGACACGTCGAACGTGCCGCCCCCCAGGTCAAAGATGAGCACGTGCCGCTCTCCGTGACTCCCTTTATCCAAGCCGTAGGCAATGGCGGCCGCTGTGGGCTCATTGATTATTCTCAGCACATTGAGTCCTGCGATGACACCTGCATCCTTGGTGGCCTGCCGCTGAGAGTCATTGAAATAGGCTGGCACCGTGATCACAGCGTTCGTGACATTGTGGCCCAAAAAAGCCTCTGCAGTCTCCTTCATCTTCGTCAGTACCATGGATGAGATCTCCTCTGGGTAGAAGGCTTTCTTCTCTCCTTTATAGGACACCATCACCTTGGGCTTGCCTGCTTCATTGATCACTTGAAATGGCCAAAGCTTCATATCTGACTGCACAACAGGATCATTAAACTTCCTGCCAATTAGACGTTTGGCATCAAAAACAGTGTTTTGGGGATTCATGGCCACCTGGTTCTTGGCAGCGTCGCCGATGAGGCGCTCGGTGTCGGTGAAGGCCACATAGCTGGGGGTCGTGCGGTTGCCCTGGTCGTTGGCGATGATCTCCACCTTGCCGTGCTGGAACACGCCCACACACGAGTAGGTGGTGCCCAGGTCGATGCCGATCGCCATTCCTTTATTAGTAGCCATGGTTTTCCGAGGCCTGTGGAGAAAGGAGACTTGAAAATCATATTTAGGCCAGGCGGTTGTGGCGCATGCCTTTAGTCCTAGCACTTGGGAGGCAGAGACAGGCGGATTTCTGAGTTTGAGGCCAGCCTGGACAGCCAGGACTATACAGGGAAACCCTGTCTCGAAAAAACCAAAAAAAAAAAAAAAAAAAATCATATTTAGGCTAGTGTTGTTTTTTAAATAAAACTTAAGCTATTTATTGATCAGTCAGTTTTCCTCTTCGAGATGCATTTTTATTATTTGTGTGCATGCATGTGTGTCTGTATGGGGATATGCACATGAATGCAGGTACCTGTGGAGGTCAGAGTTATGGGATGCCCCTGGAGCTGGAGTTACACTTGGGAACTACACAACGTGGGTGGGGGCCAGGAACGAAATCCGGGCTTCCTATCAGAGCATCTTTGCTCTTAATGGCTGAACACTCTCTAGCCTTCTTCTTCTTTTCTTTTTAAGATTTATTTATTATACATAAGTACACTGTAGCTGTCTTCAGACACTCCAGAAGAGGGTGTCAGACCTCATTACCGATGGTTGTGAGCCACCATGTGGTTGCTGGGATTTGAACTTAGAACCTTT
Organism: Mus pahari; assembly: GCF_900095145.1. Lineage (NCBI taxonomy): Eukaryota > Metazoa > Chordata > Mammalia > Rodentia > Muridae > Mus > Mus pahari. Next base: position 2,900,241 of record NC_034607.1, on the reverse strand, counting down.
GGAAGAGCAGTCAGTGCTCCCAACCACTGAGCCATCTCTCCAGCCCCCTAGCCTACTTATTTAAAAAAAAAAAAAAAAAAAACTTTAAAAGGTATTTTGTGCCTGAACATTTTGTCTTCATATATGTATGTGTCCTAGGAGGTCAGGGGAGGTTGTCAGACCCCCTGAGACTGGGATTACAGTTGTAAGTCACCATATAGGTGCCAGAAAGTGCTCTTAACTGCTGAGTCAGCTCTCCAGCTCCATCCATCAGTCTTGGGTTTTGTTTGGTTGTTTGGTTGGTTTTTTGTTTTGTTTTGTTTTGGTTTGGTTTTTGAGACAGGATTTCTCTGTAGCCCTGGCTGTCCTGGAACTCAGTTTGTAGACCAGGCTGGCCTCGAAATCAGAAATCCACCTGCCTCTACCTCCCGAGTGCTGGGATTAAAGGCATGCACGACCATGCCCATCTCTCCATCCATCAGTCTTAATGCCACAAATGTAAAGATAACACAGCCCAGACTCTACCTTCTTCTGGAGACTGCCAATCACCTTGTTGAAATGGGGCTACTCACTGGCCTGAAACCCTGGTCAGGTAGGTTATACTGGCTTGCCAGTGAAGCCAGTGATCCATCCAGTTTGACCTGTGATCACAGCTGAATGCAAGCATGCTGCGTTTGTTGTTCTGAACTCAGATCTGCATGCTTGCACAGCAAACACTGCACCCACTGAGCGACCTTCAGGGCTTCTCAAAGGTTGTTTTGGGGTGCCTTTTTCTTTTTCTTTTTTCTTTTTCTTTTCTTTCTTTCTTTTTTTTTTTTTCTTTTTTTTTTAAGACAGAGTCTCACTGGGCTTGGTGGCGCACACCTTTAATCCCAGCACTCGGGAGGCAGAGGCAGGTGGATTTATGAGTTCGAGGCCAGCCTGGTCTACAGAGTGAGTTCCAAGACAGCCAGGGCTACGCAGAGAAACCCTGTCTCGAAAGAAAAAAAAAGACAGAGTCTCTTTGTAGGCCTGGAGGTCACCATGTATACCAGGCTAGCTATGAAAGCGCTGCTATTCTTTCTTAGCCTTCCCAATGCCAAAGTCCCAGGCATGAGTCACCAAACCAGGCTGGTTTTCCTTTTCCTTTTTCTTTTTCTTTTTCTTTTTCTTTTTCTTTTTCTTTTTCTTTTTCTTTTTCTTTTTCTTTTTCTTTTTTCTCTTTTTTTTTCTCTCTCTCTCTCTCTTTTTTTTTTTTTTTGGTTTTTTTCAAGACAGGGTTTCTCTATATAGCCAGGCTGTTTCTCTTAACTGTCTGAGCTGTCTGATACCCCCTACAATTCCACACTTTCTCTTCTTTCATAAGAAACAGGAAGGCAACCCGGGAAGGTCCCAGAGTCCCAGCCTCAGAGGTTCCCATGCTAGCAGGGCATACGTCTGAGTCTGTTTCTCTGAAGAAGATCATTGTCCAAACCCCTCTCTGGTCGCCTTTCACTGTCTTCATTCTTTGGGATTTGTGTCTTTGCGTGCTGGGGGCAGAAGCTAGGACTTGGGGGCTTCTAGACAAGGGCTGGACCACTGAGCTAGCATTACCCTAGCATGGTTGAGCTTTCACTGAACTCTTGACTCAGAGCACAGACCCTCCAGCAGCCCCCGAGTCTCCCAGATATCTGTTTCAGGATCATTTCTGGCTTCTACAGTGTTTCTTCTCCACCAGATGCCATACATTAAGACAGGCTGGAAGATTTCTAAGTTCGAGGCCAGCCTGGTCTACAGAGTGAGTTCCAGGACAGCCAGGGCTACACAGAGAAACCCTGTCTCGAAAAACAAAACAAAACAACAACAACAAAAAAAGACAGGCTGGTCAAACATCAACATGTCATAGGGGGGCATCCACAGCCTCTTTCCACTGCCAAACTCACTTCATATTTAGTCTGACCCTTGTCCCAATAGACTTGGTTAAAATCTTTAAGTCAATAATGACTATTCATTTTGTTGTGTTTTTTTCCCTTTGGTGGTTTTCTTTTTTTCTTTGAGGGTGGGGGAGAGTTTCAAGACATGGTTTCTCTGTGTAGCCCTGGCTGTCCTGGAACTCACTTTGTAGACCAGGCTGGCCTCAAACTCAGAAATCCACCTGCCTTTGGCTCCCAAGTGCTGGATTAATGGCGTGTGCCACTACTGCCAGGCACCTCTATTCATTTTGAGAGAGACTCGTTGTAAGAGGAATTCTTTTTGAAATGGGTCTCATCATATATTCTAGCCTCTCTTCACAGTCTGCCAAGTAGCTAGGAGTCCAGCCTGTGCTAACCATGGCTGGGCTTCTTCACCATGAGTGGCCTGTTTGCTGGATGCTTGTCTCTGGATTTGTTTACCCTTATGAACCCATACGATTGGAATTATACTGCGTTTGTCTATTTGTGGCTGGCCTTATTTCACTCAACGCATGAGCTTGTCTATTTTGGCACTTACATACATGAACTGTTCATGTATGTGTCTCCCTTGCTTTCCTTACATGCTTATCTCTCCATAGACGCCAGGTTGCTTCCACTTCTTGGCTACTGTGAATGATGTTGCTGTTAGCATACGTTCACACAACCACATCCAGACCTGGTTTTCATGGCAAAGGACTTACATGGACGGTAGACAACAGTGTTCTCAGCTACTCCAAGGGTGGGTCTATATCCTCCATTTCCTACAGGACCTAAATCAACTCTACTGTTCCCATGACAGTGATATATTTTACTGTGGGACCACACCTATCTACCTGCCTCCTAAGACTGTGTTCTGAACTCCTTAAGGCCTAAGAGGTGGCAGTGACAGGTGCCTCCTGCTCTTCCAGAGAACCTGAGCCCAGTTCGCGAACCCTCAGTGGGCAGGTCATAACTGCCCTACCCCAGGGGGTGACACAGCCTCTACACAAACACACACACACACACCACACACACACACTCACACACACACACACACTCACACACACAGTGGGCAGCTCATAACTGTCTCCTCCAGGGGATGACACAGCCTCTTCTCACACACAGACACAGTGGGCAGCTCATATCTATCTCATCCAGGGGGTGACACATACACACACACACACACACACACACACACACACACACACACAAACCATGACTTAAAAGACAGGCACTAGGCTTTCCTCAGACCAGGCTGCCTTCTTTAGCAACCTATGGTGGAGTAATTTAGCTCACTCTGGGGATGTTTGTTAGAATCCCCACACCCTCCAAGCTTAATAAAGAAGAGACAGGGTCTCACTATGTAGCTCAGGCAATCCTCTGACTCCATTCCTGACAGTTGGGATTAAAGGCTTGAACCTCCAGGCAGCTCCAGGCAAGTTTTCTAGCTTTTTTGAGAAGTAGGGCTCAAAGTCTCATCTTCGACCCTGTCCCCACACCAGCCCCATCTCCGCAGCCGTCCTGTCTGAAAATCTGGAGTGCTGGAATCCCAGGCTCCGTCCCTCTCTCGATTGTACCTCCTGTCTTCAGTGTCAATGCCATATTCAAAAAGGTCTTAAGATGTCTGCCTCCGATTTGAGCTCAGACTAATTCCAGTCACTTATGTCCCTCAGACGTCCAGCCCCATTTTTTCTTGGTTGCCAACCACCAACCCCAAAATTAATACAACTGGAGATCTGTGTGTGGAGAGCCACATAGTAATCCCACCACTTAAAGACGCTGAGGTCTAAGGATGGTGGCTTCCACTAGACCATGACTGTAAATCGATCAAAGCTAAGAAAATTCTCAACCCATCAAATGAGAACCAACTGGGAAACAGAGGCTTCTGCCCCAATCCAATCAGAGCCTTCCCGGCTCACCTGGAATCTCTACGCCTTCGATCCAGTTTGGAAAATTTGAAGTCGCTGAGCCCCTACGAGTGGGGAGCTCCAGGAACATCCAAACTGAGCAGCCGGGGTCCCCCCCACCCCCCACCCCGCCCCTCCCGGCAACTTTGAGCCTGTTCTGGGACAGAGCCCCTGGTTCCTAAATTAGTCCATGAGGTCAGAGGCAGCACTGCCATTGTAACGCGACTGGAGAGGATCACGTCACCGGACACGCCCCCAGGCATCTCCCTGGGTCACCCGTTTGGAGGCGGGGGGGGGGGGGAGTTTTAGCCCTTAACTTAAGTTTTAGCCTTTAACTCCCATAATCAGAACTGTGCGAATTAGCGAACCCCCATAAATCACAACCAACTGTATACAACACCGAACTAGAAGTGATCTTTCCTGTCCATTCCACACAGGACTTAGTAATGCGTCGCCATGGCAACAGTGTCAATAGTAGCACCAGCACTTCCCTACACCCTCCCCCTCAGGAATCCGTCCTCTCCAGCGAACCCCAGAAAAGTCTGGAGAGTTCTGGACAAGGGCAGAACCCACAACACCGATTACTCAAGGGAGGCGGGGAAGCTCCACCAGACGCGAAACTGCTGGAAGATTCCTGGCCCCTAGGCCTCCTCCGGATCGCTGATTGGCCCAGAAGAGAGTGGGCAGGGCCGGAAGAGACTCCTTAAAGGCGCAGGGCGGCGAGCAAGGAAGCAGACGCTGACAGCTCCTCAGACTGAACCAGACTCTGGTTCCACCCGGAGAGAAGCGAAGACAAGAGAAGCAGAGCGAACTGAGCGTTCCCGACCCTCGGCCAGGACCAGCCTTCCCCAGAGCATCCCCACCGCGGAGCGAAACCTTCCCCGGAGCATCCACGCAGCGGAGCGCAGCCTTCTAGAAGCAGAGCGCGGCGCCATGGCCAAGAACACGGCGATCGGCATCGACCTGGGCACCACCTACTCGTGCGTGGGCGTGTTCCAGCACGGCAAGGTGGAGATCATCGCCAACGACCAGGGCAACCGCACGACCCCCAGCTACGTGGCCTTCACCGACACCGAGCGCCTCATCGGAGACGCCGCCAAGAACCAGGTGGCGCTGAACCCGCAGAACACCGTGTTCGACGCGAAGCGGCTGATCGGACGCAAGTTCGGCGACGCGGTGGTGCAGTCGGACATGAAGCACTGGCCCTTCCAGGTGGTGAACGACGGCGACAAGCCCAAGGTGCAGGTGAACTACAAGGGCGAGAGCCGGTCGTTCTTCCCGGAGGAGATCTCGTCCATGGTGCTGACGAAGATGAAGGAGATCTCCGAGGCGTACCTGGGCCACCCGGTGACCAACGCGGTGATCACGGTGCCCGCCTACTTCAACGACTCTCAGCGGCAGGCCACCAAGGACGCGGGCGTGATCGCGGGTCTGAACGTGCTGCGAATCATCAACGAGCCCACGGCGGCCGCCATCGCCTACGGGCTGGACCGGACCGGCAAG
>NC_034607.1:2880875-2893333 GCF_900095145.1 Mus pahari | reverse complement strand
GGAGGACGAGGGTCTCAAGGGCAAGCTCAGCGAGGCTGACAAGAAGAAGGTGCTGGACAAGTGCCAGGAGGTCATCTCCTGGCTGGACTCCAACACGCTGGCGGACAAGGAGGAGTTCGTGCACAAGCGGGAGGAGCTGGAGCGGGTGTGCAGCCCCATCATCAGCGGGCTGTACCAGGGTGCGGGTGCTTCCGGGACTGGGGGCTTCGGGGCTCAGGCGCCCAAGGGAGGCTCTGGGTCAGGACCCACCATCGAGGAGGTGGATTAGAGGCCCCTGCTGGCTCTCCTGGTGCTGGCTAGGAGACAGATATGTGACCTTGAGGACTGCAATTATTTTCAAGTTTAGTACTTCACTCCGTAGTTTGTCCTGCAATCATGTCCTAGACTTAGGGAAACTGTCCTTCACTTACTTTGTGAATTGCATGTGTGCTTTACCTTCCCTGTAAATTAACACTGTGAGTGTATATATATATATATATATATCCTTTAATTCAGCACTGCCCTGGTGATGTTATTTGGTTTGCAGCAGGACAGTTAAAGCTATGTAGAGAGATATTCTGTATCAGAATACCCAAAAAGAAAGATATGTTATGAAAACATCAGGAGACTGTTGAGTTCTTTGTGTTTGGACTCTCCCCTGGGCCACATTGTTGAGACATGTTTGAGTCCGGTCCTTCAGAGGCCAGGGGTGGATTACTGAAGGTGGAGACTCTGCTGCTTCTCCTTGTGTTTATAATCTTGCACTGTGGACTTGTTTCCCGGTTGGTGAACTTGGAGGTGAGGTTACACCACCAGCATTTTTTCAGTTTTTACATAACCATCCTGAACTCAGGTCAATTTTTACTGGTCATTTGAAAGTAAACTTCAAAATCACTTGCCAGGTCTTGTGCTTGTTGTGTTTTGAGGTCATGAGTTGCTGTGTATGACAGTTTCGGCTACGCTTGACTGACATTTGATCTGAAGACACAGGTGTGGAGTACACAGGGACATTGCATTGTGATCTGCTTGTGTGAGAAAAATTAAAGTCAGAGCAAATAAAAACCCCACCCGGGGCTGAGTTCCAGCTTAGTGCAGAGAGTCTGGGATAAATTCTCATGGAAGTGGGGGAGAGCTTGAGCCTGGGAGTCCAGAGAATCAGGCCCCTGGCAGGTTGGTGGAGATGCAGGTGACTTAAAACTGACTTCAGAAAAGGCGATTGGGAACTCACTTAGTGTACACACTACTGTAGCAAAACCAGTTGGGGTCGGTGAAATAAATCAGAAAGGAGGCTGCAGGTGATGTTCTTTATAAGGTGAGAACTGACAGCACAGATTAAGGGTACCACCCTACTTCTCATCGTTACTGCGTTTATGGGGGCATGCACATGCCAGGACACATATGCAGGAATCAGGGGACCACTGTGTGGGGTGTTTACATGTCAAGGCACACATTTCGGGGACAGAGGACCACTGGCACACATACAGGATCGGGACCATGGTGTGGGGTGTGCACATGCCAGGGCATGCAAGCAGGGATCAGGGGACCACTGTGTGGGGTGTACATATGCCAATGCACACACAGAGGGGTCAGAGGATCTTTTATGGGCATTCCCTTGTCAGGGCACACATTCAGAGGACAGAGGACCATTGTGGGTGGGCACACACTCAGGGGACAAAGAGCCACTGGTGGAGTGGGGCAGGCACACATGCAGGATCAGGACCACTGTGTGGAGCCTGCACATGCCAGGGCACACACTCAGAGGTCAGAGGACCTCTATAAAAGTCAGTTTTCGGACTGGTGAGATGGCTCAGTGGGTAAGAGCACCCAACTGCTCTTCCAAAGGTCCAGAGTTCAAATCCCACCAATCACATGGTGGCTCATAACCATCTGCAACAAGATCCAGTGCCCTGTTCTGGAGTGTCTGAAGACAGCTACAGTGTACTTACATATAATAAATAAATAAATCTTTGAAAAAAAAAAAAAAGTAAGTTTTCTCTTCTCACCCTCTGGGTTGGTCCCGGGGAAGCAACTGAAATCTAAAGGCTTGCCAGCAAGCACCTTTACCTACTGAAGCATGCCGCTGGCCCTCATGGTCTACTTGTGAGGGATTGAGGTTGAGCTTTAGGTCAGCTCTGCCCCTGAGCCCAGCAATTGTATTTTAATTCATTTATTGGCTAGGAATCAGACTTAGAGCTTGCAGATACTAAGCAAGTGTTTTACTGACAAACACCCTAAGTCCAGGTTCCTGGGGTGGGGGTGGGGGGGTTGCTGAGTGTTTTGAGATGGGTTCTTTCACATCCCAGGCTGGGCCACCTCACTGGCCCTCCTCTGAATTCCTTTAAAGCTAAGGAGATGTAGCTGTGTGGTGAGAGCTTCATACTCACCAACCAGGCTCTGTGGTGAAAGCTATGTGTTCACCACAGAGCTCTGGGTTCAGTCCTTAGCTCCAGACAGGGAAGAATGGAACTGTTGGGCTAATGCTTCAGTTAACAGTTACTTCTGGAAGGAGGCTGGAAAAGAAATCATACTTTTGGTTTTTAAAACTGTGTGTGTATATGTGTACTGGCTGGTTTTGTGTGTCAACTTGACACAAGCTGAAGTTATCACAGAGAAAGGACCCTCCCTTGAGGAAATGCCTCCATGAGATCAAGTTGTAAGGCATTTTCTCAATTAGTGATCAAGTTGGGGGGGTCCATTTTGGGTGGTGCCATCTCTGGGCTGGTAGTCTTGGGTTCTATAAGAGAGCAAGTTGAGCAAGCCAGGGGAAGCNAGCCAGTAGGTAACATCCCTCCATGGCCTCTGCATCAACTCCTGCTTCCTGACCTGCTTGAGTTCCAGTCCTCATGATGCTTGTTCAGGAACAGAAACCCTGACTAAGACAATGTGTGTGTGTGTGTGTGTGTGTGTGAGAGAGAGAGAGAGAGAGAGAGAGAGAGAGAGAGAGAGAGAGAGAGAGAGAGAGAGGGAGGGGTGTGGTTGGTACATGTACAGGTTAGAGGATAACTTGGGGAGTCAGTTTTCTTTCATTGAGGGCTCTGGAGTATTGAACTCAGGGAGTCAGGTTTGTGTGCAAACACTTTTACCTACTGAGCCATCTTGCTGGGCCAGGGCCACTTCCCAGTTTTTGTTGCCCATGTTGTAAGTATTCCAGTGAACACTCTTACCTGCGTCACCTGACCTCAACATTGCTGTGGTGTGACAGAGTGGACACTGCACTGGGGCCTCTTGTATTGTTGCTTTATTAATCCTTACACAAGCTAGAGTCGTCTGAAAGGAGGGAACCTCAACTGAGTGAGTTCTTCCATGGGATCTGCTGTAAAGCATTTTCTTAATTAGATTGATAGGGGAGCTGGGCGTGGTGGTGCACGCCTTTGATCCCAGCATTCGGGAGGCAGAGGCAGGNGATCTGCTGTAAAGCATTTTCTTAATTAGATTGATAGGGGAGCTGGGCGTGGTGGTGCACGCCTTTGATCCCAGCATTCGGGAGGCAGAGGCAGGGGGATTTCTGAGTTCGAGGACAGCCTGGTCTACAGAGTGAGTTCCAGGACAGCACAGCCAAGGGCTACACAGAGAAACCCTGTCTCAAAAAAAAAAAAAAAAAAGATTGATAGGGGAGGGACCAGCCCATTGTGAATGAGACTATCCTCGGGCTGGTGGTGCTGGGTTCTATAAGAAAGCAGGCAGAGCAAGCCAGTAACTGCACCCCGCCATGGCCTCTGCACTGGCTTCTACCTCCAGGTTTCTTCCCCTGAGTTCCTGTCCTTAGTTCCTTCAAGGATGGATGACAATGTGGAAGTGTAAGCCAAATGAATCCTCTCCTCTCACCTGTTTTTTAAATCCCGGTATTTCATTATAGTTACATTACAGCAGGACAGCCACAGTCTCTGCACACTGAGTTTTCGCAGACGGAGAAAGTGAGCTGGGTGCAGAGCTGGGGTCAGGTGCGGGGGCAGCTACTCAGAAGCGTGGCTAGTTTCATTTCTGAGGGCTGTTTGCCCACCTCCTGCAGTCCAATTTGTTTATCTCAGTATCCTAAAAGCCATGAAACTTTCCATTGTTTCCATCTGGTGAATCAGAGCTGGGTGTGGTACACGCCTGAACTTGCACTGGTAGAGTGGAAGTCTGGGCTACATAGATATACCGCCTTCCTTGATGATGGAGGGAGGAGGAGGAGGAGGAAGAGGAAGGAGAGGAGGAGGAAACTTCAGGAGGACCACAGAGGTGACACAAACTTGTAATCCCAGCTCTTGAAGGGCTAAGGCAGGAGGATTGCTGGGAGTTTAAGGCTCATGTGGTTTGCAGATTAAGACCTTGTCTAACAAGCAAACAAACCCAGAAGCAATGAGCCAGGCGTGGTGGTGCACGCCTTTAATCCCAGCACTCGGGAGGCAGAGGCAGGTGGATTTCTGAGTTCGAGGCCAGCCTGGTCTACAGAGTGAGTTCCAGGACAGCCAAGGCTACACAGAGAAACCCTGTCTTGAAAAACAAAATGTGGACGTTGTACATCGTGGTGCGCACTAGGCTCCGCACCACGATGTACAACGTCCACAAGCAGCTTAACTCTTGTACTCAAGATCTATGTTTTAGGGGCTGGTGAGATGGCTCAGTGGGTAAGAGCACCTGANTGCTCTTCCGAAGGTCCTGAGTTCAAATCCCAGCAACCACATGGTGGCTNANAACCATCCCTAATGACATCTGACGCCCTCTCCTGGTGTGTCTGAAGACAGCTACAGTGTACTTACATATAACAATAAATAAAAAATAAATCTTTAAAAAAAAAAAAAAAGAACATCAAGGGCCAGGGGCTGGGGGGGCACACGCCATTAATCCCAGCAGTTGGGAGGCAGAGGCAGGTGGATTTCTGAGTTCGAGGCCAGCCTGGTCTACAAAGTGAGTTCCAGGCTGCTTGTGGACGTTGTACATCGTGGTGCGGAGCCTAGTGCGCACCACGATGTACAACGTCCACAAGCAGTAAAACAAACAAACAAACAAACAAACAAAAAATTCTCCAGGGCTGGTGAGATGGCTCAGCAGTTAAGAGCACTGAAAGCAATGAGCCAGGCGTGGTGGTGCACGCCTTTAATCCCAGCACTCGGGAGGCAGAGGCAGGTGGATTTCTGAGTTCGAGGCCAGCTTGGTTTACAAAGCAAGTCTCAGGACAGCCAGGGCTACACAGAGGAAACCCTGTCTTGAAAAATCAGGAGAGAGAGAGAGAGAGAGGGAGGAGGGAGTTGGGGCATGGCCCACCCTTTCTTGCCTCTCTGAGTCTGTCAGACTTCTGCATCTTTGCCTTTTTTGCTGGCTTTGCTCTGGAGGAATTGTTTGTCCTGGAAGGAACTGCCCTGTCATTATTCTCGGGAACACTGCTTAACAAACACACTATTCCCCTGGCTCTCTCCCCTTCCCTCCACTCTGCTCTGGAACAGCAAGTTTAGTCAGGCTCTGAATTTAACATCCCAAGATCCATGGGGCCTGCCTTCCTTTCCAGGTTTCTGGCAGACAAGGAGAAGCTGGAAGCTTGATCAGACAGGAGCTTAGGGGCAGGGCCTTGCGAGGGTGGGGCAGGGGGAGGGGAATGGCTGGGTGGTCACTTAATCCACCAGGATTTAAACTTTACAGAGCCCTGACCTTCACTCTGCTGCCCTTCTCTGAGTCTATACTGCAGTGAGTGGAGAGGCAGACCTACGGCAAAGCTTTGAAAGCTCCGAGGCAGAAGATGGAAGATCTGTGCTCCGGCCTTTCAGCTACTGCCTTCCTGCCTTCTCCCTCACCCCGATCTTTCATGGGGTTCTAAGAAAAAGTGGGAAGCTCTGTGGGTCCCAGACAGGCTGCTGCTGGCTTACCCAGTATTATGAAGCTCTCGTGCAATGTGAGCCGTATGTGTCTGTTCTTGGTTGTGCAGGTCGGGGGCCATGGCTTGGCAGGGTTTGTGTTATGGACTAAATCCATTTGTGTCTGCCGTTCTTAGAAAAGCCCACACCCCTGCTCTCAGGTGCCTCTCTGTCTTAACTCTTGTACTCAAGATCTATGTTTTAGGGGCTGGTGAGATGGCTCAGTGGGTAAGAGCACCTGATTGCTCTTCCGAGGGTCCTGAGTTCAAATCCCAGCAACCACATGGTGGCTCATAACCATCCCTAACAAGATCTGACTCCCTTTTCTGGAGTGTCTGAAGACAGCTATACTTACATATAATAAATAAATAAATCTTTAAAAAAAAAGAATAACTTAAAAAAAAGATCTATGTTTTAAAATGTCTTATAATAAACCCCAACTCAGCCCAGCACTGTTGGCATACTCGGGAGGCTGAGGCAGGTGGATCCTAAGCTCAAGGACAGCCAGGTCAGGTCTACACAGAGAAACCCTTTCTGGAAAAAACAAAATAAACAAATAAATAACCTCTAACTCAGGGCTGGAGAGATGATGATGGGTCCATGGCGAAAAGCTGCTCCTACTCTTTATATATATATATAATTTATTAATTTAAAATTTTTTTAAAGATTTATTTATTTATAAGTACACTATAGCTGGCTTCAGACACTCCAGAAGACGGAGTCAGATCTCATTGCAGATGATTGTGAGCCACCATGTAGTTGCTGGGATTTGAACTCAGGACCTCTGGCAGAGCAGTCAGTGCTCTTACCCACTGAGCCATCTCCAGCCCTTTTTGTTCTCCTACTCTTCTAGAGGATTTGTGTTTGGTTCCCAGGCACCATGCTTTGGAACTTACAGCCATCCGTTATTCCAGTCCCAGGGGATTCAATGCCCTTTCCTGTTCTCTGTGGGCACCTGCACTTCTGTACACATACACATTATTAAAAATAAATCTTTAAAACAAACAAACAAACAAACAAACAAAAAATTCTCCAGGGCTGGTGAGATGGCTCAGCAGTTAAGAGCACTGACTGCAAAAAGCCGGGTGTGGTGGCGCACGCCTTTAATCCCAGCACTTGGGAGGCAGAGGCAGGCGGATTTCTGAGTTTGAGGCCAGACTGGTCTACAGAGTGAGTTCCAGGACAGCCAAGGCTACACAGAGAAACCCTGTCTCAAAAGAAACCACAAAAAAAAAAAAAAAAAAAAAAAAAAAAAAAAAAAAAAAAAAAAAAAAAACGAGCACTGACTGCTCATCCGAAGGTCCTGAGTTCAAATCCCAGCCACCATGTGGTTGCTGGCTCACAACTACATGTAATGAGATCTGACACCCTCTTCTGGTGTGTCTGAAGACAGCTACAGTGTACTCACATATAATAAATAATCTGAAAACAAACAAACAAACAAACAAACCCACCTCTCCAGCTTTGCATACTAAAGCGACACCTGTCTTCTGTCACTGTTTTGTGGTATAAGGAAACTAAAACCGAAGCCTTTCTCCTGGTAGACTAGCACAACACAGAGCTAAGGTCTGCTGGTTTGGTTTGATTTCGGAGCAGCCCTGGCTGGCCTGGAACTGGCTGTAGAGGCCAGGCTGTTTCAGACTTGTGACAATCCCTCTGTTGCTTCCTTTCAAGGGCTGGGGTTACAGACAGAAGCCACCACCCTGGCTTTACCACCATTTTTGTTTGTGTTAATGTCAAAATAATTCGATGGGTCTGTGAATGTTTCCCAGCTTGGAAGCACCTCACCACTCGTGAGTTAGCAGCCAGACCTGAGTGTGTGGGACAGCCATGAGAGAAGCACACACTCTAACTGGTACTGAAGTGCCAGTCGGTTACTCACTCGTGCCACCATTGGATGAAATAGGTTTTTTGGTTTGTCTCTTTTGTTTGTCTGAGTATGGGGAGGTGTTTGTTCTCTGTGACGTGATCTTATGTATTTCAGGCTGTCTACAAGCTCCTTGGGTAGCCAAGGATAACCTTAGACTTCTAATCCTCCTGCCTCTACCCCACTGATGGTATTACAGGTGTGTGATACCAGACCTGGTTTCTGTGGTGTCAAGGACCTAACCCTGGGCATTGTGCATGCTAGGCAGGCAGGGCACCCAGCTGAGCTACAGCCCTGGCACCGGTGGATTTGCTATTTGAGGCATGGTTTCTTCTTCTGGCCCAGTCTGCTCAAAGTCTCACAGCATCCTTATGCCTCAGGCTCTCCCTCTCCCATTCTAGAACCACAAGACACCGTCACACCTGCCTGAAGCAGTTATCCTTAATTCTATTTCAGAGATGATCAGATAGAAACTTAGGCAGTTTAGTAGCACACATGTACTTCATTGTTAAAAAGTACAAACCGGGGCTGGTGAGATGGCTCAGTGGGTAAGAGCACCCAACTGCTCTTCCAAAGGTCCGGAGTTCAAATCCCAGCAACCACATGGTGGCTCACAACCATCCCTAAGAAGATCTGACGCCCTCTTCTGGAGACTTCCATATAATAAATAAATAAATCTTTAAAAAGTACAAACCAAAACAACCCATTGACCAAGGGGTAGATTCCAGACACAAACGCAGGTCTTCCCCAACCAAGGGTGTTTTTTCCAAGTCACTGGAAATCTCCAGAGTTCTCTTGTCACCGAAACCTTTGAAATTTGCTTAAGAATGCCTGTCTCAGCATGGTGTAGTGCTTATACCGGTTAAACCTGCATTTGAGGCAGAAGAACCAAGAGTTCCAGCCAGATTGAACTATTTAAGTCTCTCTCTCTCTCTCTCTCTCTCTCTCTCTCTCTCTCTCTCTCTCTCTCTCTCACACACACACACACACACACACAGAGAGAACCAGAAAGCCGGCCTCCGGGGTTCACAACGCATTTCCTTTGGTTTCCCCTGGATATGCTTAAAATTATATCATCTTTAAAAAAACAAGAACACTGGGTAGAAAACAGGGCTGTTTAGAGAAGCATTATAAGGTGGGGAGGGGGGTGGGGGAGATGCTGTAGCTTCTGGCTGAGGAAGGATCTCTCTCCTCAAGTGTTCTTGGCTCTCTCTCCTGCCCCTGAAGCTCCCGCCCCTTAAAAGTCCTCCCCAGTCTCAGAGCCCTGAACTCTGTTGCCTCCAAATATGGAACTCAATAAAAGCCTAATTCCCGAATGAAACAAAGTTTCTCTTGTGTGTGTGTGTGTGTGTGTGTGTGTGTGTGTGTGTGTGTCATCTTGGACGCTTAACATGTTTTCTACCAACGAGCAGCAGCTCCGGCAGTTTGGGGATTTTTTCAGACCTTCCAGTCTTCAGCAGTTAAACCTACCACTGTGCTTCTGCCTCAGAAGTACACAGGCTAAGAGAAATAGACGTGGGCCCGGTACAGCAGGTGTTTCTGTTAATCCTAGCACTTGTGTGGGGAGACAAGAGGATGGAGCTGAGTTCAAGGCCAGCTTCCAGGCACACAGTTCCAGATATCCTGTGCTACGGAATGAGACCTATGTATTGCTGATTCACAGGGCAAGAGTAAAGCCAAGTGGTCACAGGTGGCAGTGAGAGGCCTCTAAGGGAAGGGAATCTATCTGCAAGTCTCCGGACATGACTAGGTAGCCAGCTAACGTGGACTCCTGGAGGAATCCCCAGGCAGAGGTGCGCAGAGTAATGGAAAAGTTCTTGAAGTTTACCCAGTTTGACTAGATCAGGGTGGTGAGTCATTAGAACTGAATTCATCAGGTCTAACTATGGAACAAGTTGCTGCTGGCCAACTCTTCCCACACAAACAGAGGATCTATGTAGCAGCATCTTCCAAACACTGGCTGAGACCAGCAAACTACAGCGCAGACAACCAAACACTGGCTGAGACCAGCAAACTACAGCGCAGACAACCAAACACTGGCTGAGACTAGCAAACTACAGCGCAGACAACCAAACACTGGCTGAGACCAGCAAACTACAGCGCAGACAACCAAACTCTGGCTGAGACCAGCAAACTACAGCGCAGACAACCAAACTCTGGCTGAGACCAGCAAAACAGCAAAATACAGCGCAGACAACGAAATGCCCTTGGATTCCCAGAAGAGATCTTCTGATATGGACTTATGCATACAGAGAGAGAGAGAGAGAGAGAGAGAGAGAGAGAGAGAGAGAGAGAGAGAGAGGGAGAGAGAGAGTTGTCTGGAATTCCAGCACTTGGGTGTCAAGGCTGGAGGAGCAAGAGTTTAAGGCCGGCTACACAGTAATTTCAAGACCAGCCTGGGCTACATGAGACCCTATTTTAAAATAAAAGAAAAAAAGTTTAAGAGAGAGAAAAAAAAAAAAGAAAAGAAAAAGATGTGTGTGTGTGTGTGTGTGTGTGTGTGTGTGTGACAATGATCTCTCCCTACTGTGGGTGTTACCTCAGAACTAAAACTCTACTTTTTTTTTTTTTTTTTGAAGATAGGCTCTAATGTAGCTCAGGCTAGCCTTAAACTCTTCATCCTCCTGCCTGCCCCTACAAAGCATGAGGATTACAGAAGTGGGCTACCATACCCAGTAACCTCTTACTGTGGTTTCAAGGCTTCTAACTAGGGGGTCTTTAATTCCTACACAGGAGGAGCAAGGAGGGGCAGGGAAGGAGAAAAAGGGACATCACTGACAACTAAATGTATTTATAATTAAAGGGGAGAGGGTAGATCAGGCATAGAAAGTGATGTCAAAGACTAACAGGGTAAATTAGTAGGCGGGCCCCAACACCCCTGCTTAGGGTCTCACCCGATGGAAGGCACTGTGAGGCAGGAGAGATGCCATCAGAGGACAGGGCACACCATCTCTTCCAAAAGAGGTGAACAGACAGGGGCGGCAGGCAGAAGAAACAACGAACTGTTGGTTAAGCTGACCTTACTACAGCAGAGCACAGACTGTAGAGCGGTGCTTGGCAAAGAGCTATTTTTATTTAATCTTTTGAGACAAGATCCCTCTATAACAGAGGCTGGCCTTGGACTCGTTGCAGTCCTTCTGCCTCACCGTCTATGGAAAGTTTTTTCTTACTAATGCCAGGCTGCAGCCAGAGGCAAAGGGAGTGGCTGCAGCCTGGCACGGTCGATTAAGCCCTGCTCTCCCCCTCCTGGGACACTTTCCTTTTTCCTCTTTTGGGTCACAGGTCCTCCTAACATGAGAATCAAGTGTTTACACGCTGATTTCCTTATAAAATCGTGAGAACTCCATAGGCGATATACCGCATACTCCTAACTTAACCGTGATGTAAAGACAGCAAAACAAATGAACTATACTGCAAGATCTTTTCTATTTCCCTATTCAAACCTAAAATGAAGGGGGAGGGGGGGAGACACAGACAGGCAAGCATTCCACTGGCGCCCCGGCCCAACGCTGTCACTCAAACCAGGACCCAATCACAGCCTTTTCAGCCAAGCCTTATCCCACCTCTCTTGAGAAACTTTCTGCGTCCACCTTCCTGTAGGAACGATTTGTACACCTTAAATTCCCTCCCTGGTCTGAGTCCCACACGTTTCTCACCGCCCAGCACCTTCAGGAACTGACCCTTAACAGCTTCACCCACAGAGACCCCGAAGTTGCCTCGCCAGGGCAACAGTGTCAATAGCAGCCCCAGGACTTCCCTACACCCTCCCCCTCAGGAATCCGTCCTCTCCAGCGAACCCCAGAAACGTCTGGAGAGTTCTGGACAAGGGCGGATTACCGATTACTCAAGGGAGTACCGATTACTCAAGGGAGGCGGGGAAGCTCCACCAGACGCGAAACTGCTGGAAGATTCCTGGCCCCAAGGCTTCCTCCGGATCGCTGATTGGCCCAGAAGAGAGTAGGCAGGGCCGGAGTAAACTCTTTAAAGGCGCAGGGCGGCGACCAAGGCAGCAGACTCTGACAGCTTCTCAAACTGAACCAGACTCTGGTTCCACCCGGAGAGAAGCGAAGACAAGAGAAGCAGAGCGAACTGAGCGTTCCCGACCCTCGGCCAGGACCAGCCTTCCCCAGAGCATCCCCACCGCGGAGCGAAACCTTCCCCGGAGCATCCACGCAGCGGAGCGCAGCCTTCTAGAAGCAGAGCGCGGCGCCATGGCCAAGAACACGGCGATCGGCATCGACCTGGGCACCACCTACTCGTGCGTGGGCGTGTTCCAGCACGGCAAGGTGGAGATCATCGCCAACGACCAGGGCAACCGCACGACCCCCAGCTACGTGGCCTTCACCGACACCGAGCGCCTCATCGGAGACGCCGCCAAGAACCAGGTGGCGCTGAACCCGCAGAACACCGTGTTCGACGCGAAGCGGCTGATCGGACGCAAGTTCGGCGACGCGGTGGTGCAGTCGGACATGAAGCACTGGCCCTTCCAGGTGGTGAACGACGGCGACAAGCCCAAGGTGCAGGTGAACTACAAGGGCGAGAGCCGGTCGTTCTTCCCGGAGGAGATCTCGTCCATGGTGCTGACGAAGATGAAGGAGATCTCCGAGGCGTACCTGGGCCACCCGGTGACCAACGCGGTGATCACGGTGCCCGCCTACTTCAACGACTCTCAGCGGCAGGCCACCAAGGACGCGGGCGTGATCGCGGGTCTGAACGTGCTGCGAATCATCAACGAGCCCACGGCGGCCGCCATCGCCTACGGGCTGGACCGGACCGGCAAG
>NC_034607.1:2860138-2879795 GCF_900095145.1 Mus pahari | reverse complement strand
ACGGCCACCGACAAGAGCACCGGCAAGGCCAACAAGATCACCATCACCAACGACAAGGGCCGCCTGAGCAAGGAGGAGATCGAGCGCATGGTGCAGGAGGCCGAGCGCTACAAGGCGGAGGACGAGGTGCAGCGCGACAGGGTGGCCGCCAAGAATGCGCTCGAGTCCTATGCCTTCAACATGAAGAGCGCNGTGGAGGACGAGGGTCTCAAGGGCAAGCTCAGCGAGGCTGACAAGAAGAAGGTGCTGGACAAGTGCCAGGAGGTCATCTCCTGGCTGGACTCCAACACGCTGGCGGACAAGGAGGAGTTCGTGCACAAGCGGGAGGAGCTGGAGCGGGTGTGCAGCCCCATCATCAGCGGGCTGTACCAGGGTGCGGGTGCTTCCGGGGCTGGGGGCTTCGGGGCCCAGGCTCCCAAGGGAGGCTCTGGGTCAGGACCCACCATCGAGGAGGTGGATTAGAGGCCCCTCTCCTCTTGGCTCTCCGGGTATGGTCTAGAAGACAGACTCGTCGCACTTGATAGCTGCTTTGGCACGGATTACTGTCTAGTTTATTTGTAGTCCTCTCCGTAGTTTAGTTTAAAGTCACAGCCTCTCTTAAGGTAATTGAGTTGATTGTTAAATTTTGTATGCTTATATTTTTTTATATTCAAATTCACGTTGGGAGCTTCTCTATGCACTGTACCAGGGGATTTTGTTTTATAGCTAATGATGTGTAAAGTCTAAAGACTTTTCGGTATTTTTATATCAGTGTTCCAGTGGCCTGGGAAGACATAGTCTTTGCTGCCCGGTTCCCTCGAGATGGTCATCTCTAAGACAAACTGTCTTTCAGAAACGTCTTGGCACTGTGTACTACATAACTCTTCTCTTTTGTACTTAAAACTTGATCTGCTTGTCCATGTTGAGGGTCTGTGGTATAACCAGTATGTTCTTTGCATTTAATCTAACCGGGTTAAAGATGGTGTATCCTTCCTGAAAACATGTCCACACTGCCACCTTGTGAACATTTTTTTCTTTGCATCACTACAAACTATTGAAAAAACTTTTATGACTTAAATATTCAAAATAAAAGTTACAAGTATATTTTGTTGGTTTGTATGTTGAGAGGGATAATGGATTCTGGGTTTATGTGGATTTCTTAAGTTTTGTTTTGTTTTTTTGTTTTTTTGAGACAGGGTTTCTCTGTGTAGCCCTGGCTGCCCTGGAACTTACTCCGTAGACCAGGGTGGCCTCGAACTCAGAAATCTGCCTCCCGAGTGCTGGAATTAAAGGCGTGCACCACCATGCCCGGCTTTTTTTTTATTATTAAAGATTTATTTATTAATTATGTGTGAACATACTGTAGCTGTCTTCAGACACCAGAAGAGGTCATCAAATGGTTGTGACCCACTATGTGGTTGCTGGGTTTTGAACTCAGGACCTTCGGAAGAAACTGGAAAAGGGATTTGGGTTTTGTTTTGTTTTGGAAGTTTGGATTTTCAGTGCAGTTATGCGTGAAGTACAGGTATTTCTTTGAGGGTTGGGCTCATTCATGGGAAAAAGAGTGGTGCTGTAGTTTGGGGTCAGTGGAAGAGGGACTCATGGGGCTATGAGAACTCAGCTCTCCCTTACCCTCCAGGTCCTGAATCCTGAACAGTGTTTCCTGATCTAAGGTTTGGACCCCTATTGCAGTCAAATGACTCTTTCACAAGGGTTGCATAAGACATTGAAAATTACAGGGGTTTTTGTTTGTTTTTTGTTTTGTTTTGTTTTTGTTTTTCGAGACAGGGTTTCTCTGTGTAGCCCTGGCTGTCCTGGAGCTCACTTTGTAGACCAGGCTGGCCTTGAACTCAGAAATCTGCCTGCCTCTGCCTCTCAAGTGCTGGGATTAAAGGCCTGTGCCACTACTACCCGGCTAAAATTACAGATATAAAGTACCAACACCAATTATTTCCCATGGTTGGGTGTCACCACAACATGGGGAACTTAAGGATAGCAACATTAGGAAGTTTGAGAGCCACTGCTCTGGACAGTGAGCTTTGTCCCCCACTGAGCCATCTGGTTTAGCTTTGTTTTCTGAGACAGCCTTTCCCTATGCAGTCCTGGCCAGCCTCAACCTCTGACCCATATGCCTTTCCCAAACCTGGTTTCTTCTTCTTCTTTTTTTTTTTTTTGGTTTTTCGAGACAACCTGGCTTCTTTATCACTTTTTGAGACCTTTTACAGGGTTGCCCAAACTATATTTATACTTTCTCTGTAGCTCAGCCTGGCTTAGAATTTGCCATTTTCAGACCATCCCCCTGAACCTGCCAGTTGTGACCAGGCGCCATGTCTGGCTATCTTTTTTCTTTTGGGGGGAGGGGCAGGGGTCGTGTGTGTGTGTGTGTGTGTGTGTGTGTGTGTGAGAGAGAGAGAGAGAGAGAGACAGAGACACAGAGACAGAGACAGAGACAGAGAGACACAGAGACAGAGACAGAGAGACAGAGAGAGACAGAGTCTTTCAGTGGAGCCTTAGCTGGGCTGGAAGTGATTATTTTAGGCCAGGCTGCTCTCCGGTCTCTGCCTCTCCAATGGTGGGATTATGGGCACCGTGGCACCTCACCCATCCACTTTATCCCCACCATCCCCATCTCTCTTTCCAGGTCTGGTGATGTAGAGGATGCCTTACCATGTCCAAGGCATTTTAAGCAGGCAGAAACTAGGGGACAGAGCTGCTTTCCTCGAAAGCCTTTTGATCCATGGCTCTTCCAGCGTTTTAGTGGGGGTAATGCCAGCCTTTGAGAGCTGGGGAGTGTAGGTCAGTGGAGACTGCTTGCCTAGTATGCATGAGGCCCTCAATTCAATCCCCAGCTCCATGGAGAATGAATCGATTTGTTGGGCAGGGTGTAAACTGCATGTAATTCTAGCATGTCCAGACAGAAGCGTTAAGGCCACCCTAGGGTTCTTTACCCTAGTAAACAGTAATAGTTCAATAGAGGCCAAGGCGATTATGCTCAGTAGAGAAGCAGTTAATCCGTAAGCCATTTTACTCTGTCAGAGGTCATTTCTGGCTGTACGTGCACACAGTTTGGAACTGAAGAGCCTCTTCCCATAACTCTCCCAGGTGGAACTTGGGCCTAGGAACTGAGAAATGTATCGAACACATAATTACTATAGGATTCTTAGATTTTAAATTTTGGTTATGTTCTGAGGCACTGTCTCATTGGGTAGCCCTGGCTGCCCTTGAACTCATAGAGATCTACCTGCCCCTGCCCCTGCCTCTCGAGTGCTGGGATTAAAGTTGTGCATCACCGCTTCTGGCTAGAATGTATTTAAAAATGAAGATAGAGAAGCATATAGTGCCTCACACATGTAATTTCGGCATTAAGCAGAAGGAAGTAGGAGTGTTCACCGTCGTGGTACAGAATTGCTGTCAAAAAAAAAAAAAAAAAAAAAAAAAAAAGACAAAGGGCTGGAGCAGTGGCTCAATGGTCAGAAGCACTTACTGCCCTCTCTAAGGACATGGCTTCAGTTCCCAGGACCTATCACCAGGTGGCTTTCAACTTGCTTTAACACACAAATACAATCAATTTTAAAATATTTTTCAAAAGCTGGCCAGTAGTGTTGTATGCCTTTAATCCCAGCACTCGGGGCAGAGGCAAGTAGATATCTATGAGTTCGAGGCCAGTCTAGTGTGTTTGTGTGTGTGTGGCTTTTTTCCCCTTTAAATAAAAATGTTGGGGCCGGTGAGATGGCTCACCGGTTAAGAGCACTGGCTGCTTTTCCTGAAGTCCTGTGTTCAATTTCCAGCAACCCAATGCTCCTGACCCTGTACAAGGGAATCTGACGCCCTCTTCTGGCACGCGGGTGTACATGCAGCAGAGCATTCGAATTTTTTTTTTTTTTTTTTTTTTTTTTTAAATGGAGAGCAGAAGCTGAGGTGCAAAATCAGATTTTTCTGCCTTGTGGAGGCAATATGAGTCCTCTGGCGTAGAGTGGATCCAAACCTGAGTACAGAATCCATAAAGCCATAAGCCTATAGGAGACCAAAGAGCAGACCTACCCTGTAGGAGCTCCAGGGTCTTTACCCAACCTTGGCCGTTTAGGTTGCCTCTTTCTTTCTTTCTTTTTTTCTCTTTCCTTTGGATTGGTAGTTTATCAAATTGTCATCATATACATGATTCTCTACTCAGGACAGTAAGAAACATAATTCTTCCTTCCCTTCGCATTTGTCAGCGCGATCAAGTCAGGCATATGAGAAGACGACTATGTCCGTCAGGACCCCCGGCCGGCGCGGGTATAAATAGCGGAGGCGGGCGGCCACCGGTCTCTTTGTGCGCCCGCCTGCTCTCATATCTGTCCGTTTCCACTTCGCTGCTCTCCACCGGTCTCGGCGTGGTCTGTGGATTCCGGAGAGCAAGGCATGCGTCGGCTTCGTGCCGCAGGTATCCTGGGGTCCTATGGGGAGCGCTCTGCGGTGTGGGGCCGGGTATGATGACCCACATTTACAGACTAGAGTTTCTGATGTCCACGTGACGCCACCCCTTGTAACTGACCCAGCCCGGGGTCGGGGCTGCAGGCCGGGGACGCTCGGACCCGTGCTCACTCAGTGATCTCTTCCAGGTTCCTGGCCCACGCCAGCCGGACCCAGTAGCATAATGGTAAGCGCATGCTGGCGAGGGATGGGCGGTGTGAGCAGGGGCTGACTGCGGGGAGAGGACAGTAATGATGATTTCTGGTGATTCTGAGTGTCTCGCTGACGCCGTCACCGCAGCGCGCTGACCGTCCCCGGGTCCGAGATCGGCAGTGGCTTGGGTTTTGAGTTTCGTGGCCTGGAGTTCTTAGTAATGTACTTCTGTGTCTTGCTTTCTGTTAGGGGTTTGAGAACATACGCTGGCTGCCTACGCTTGAAGAAAGGTTAGTATTAGGATCCAAAAGCCTTGAGTTCCTCTAAGACTGTTTTTCTTGGGTTGTATTGGTCTAGCATGCTTGCCCCTTGCTTGACTTTTTGGAAGGGGAGGACAGGTTTCTCCATGTAGCCCTGCTTGCCCTCCTCTCAGACCCCCCTACCTCTACTTTCTGGAATTAAAGGCATGCAGCACCACCCACCAGCCCTTGCTTTGTTCTTAAAGTAGTGCCTCCATTAGCCAGTCTCTAAGCAAGCCACCACCCAGCCATCTTTCTTTAGATCGCAACTAATCTTCCTAACTCTAAATCTGTGGTGGGTCCACGAGCTGCCTTGATCATTTCCTTGTGCCTTTAATTTTTGAATGCTAGTAAAGATTACTCCATGGCAGTGGTTCTCAGCCTTCCTGAGAACCTTTAATGCAGTCGTGATGTTCCTAACAATTGTATTTTCCTTGCATCTTCATAACTAATGTTTGCTATTGCGATACACAGATTGTCCTGTCTGGGACCCTTGGTAACACAGGGTGAGAGCCACGTTCTAGACCATTTAAGTATTTACACAGGCACTCAATTCAGGATGGCCTTTGTCCTGGCTCCATCCACCTTTTTTTTTTTTTTTTTTTTTTTAAGATTTATATATGTGTGAGTACAGTGTTGCTGTCTTCAGACACACCAGAAGATGGCGTCAGGTCCCATTACACATGTTTGTGAGCCATCTCTCCAGCCCATGCCACCTTTTTTTTTTTTTTTTTTTTTTTTGGTTTTTCAAGACAGGGTTTCTGTGTAGCCCTGGATATCCTGGAACTCACTTTGTAGACCAGACTGGCCTTGAACTCAGAAATCTTCCTGCCTCGGCCTCCTGAGTGCTGGGATTAAAGTTGTGCACCACCACGCCCGGCTACATGCCACCTTTTTTCGTTAAAGGTTATGACAGTTAAATTTCAGTATCCAGAGGTTTTTGGCTTTATATAGCTCTGCGACAGTCCAAAACCTAACTGTGTGCACTGGCTGCCACCCTGTGACTGTTACCTCTCAGATTAACATTCCCTGTATGGTGCCCCTCAGTTGAGAATGATGATTTCACAGACTAGAGTCTCTGACACTGTCCTTGATGTCAACTATAAATCTGACTCACTTGGGGAACCTGAATTTTTACTCTTGATTGAGCCCAGTGTCCAGCCCTGGCCCTGAGGTACATACCCCGCTCCTGTTTCTTATTGTGCCCATCTTAACTCCAGGGTGATCTCTAGAGACTGCGCAGGGGCCCCGTCCCCTCACCTAGATGTCGGCTAACCTTGGGATCCAGACAAAGGTGGAATCCTAGAAGTGACCTGGATGGCCTAATGATCTCACGTCTGAGAGCCAGCCCTGAAAAGGTGGGTGGTTAGCTCACTTTCAGTGTAATAAAGCACTAAAGGCAGGGTGGAGTCGTAGAAGGCTATGTATGATGTCACTAGGGCCTGTAAAGTTGATAAGCATAATGAACCCGCTTTGTGTTTACTGTTTTCCCTTCATGGTGCTAAAAATATTCTTGATTTTTCAGGGCTTTGCTCCTACTCACACTGGCAAGTTGGATGCCTTTTTACTGCATTGCTGTCAGCTATCTGAACATGAGTGGCTGTAGGGTGTAAGCTATGCATGCTGGCTGCCCTACGCCCGCCCAGACTGAACCAGGACCTCACTTGAACATGAGTATTAGACAATGTAAAAACTTACCTTGCCCAGACTTGATATAACAGCTTGGAAATGCATAGTTTCGTGAAAGAGCCTAATAAAATACTTTTTAAAGTACTTAATTTGACTATTTTGCGTCACTTTGTGGGGAGGTATGAAAAGATAATACAGGTGTCATCACCTGTCCGCCTTGAGCTAGTCATTACATGTGAGTCTGGTTTGGGATCCCTTTCTGGAAGCACAGATGAAATTTCTATACAGACCTGTAAGGCTGACCACAGTTTTAGCCCAAAGATTGGCATCTGGATCTGTCAGATCTTTCTGCCAGAGCAAGTCAGCCTCCACTCCCCTAAGCTCCCACTCTGCAGAGGGTGAAGGATGCATCAAGCCTCCTGGGAGTTAAACCCCAGCCTTCTGGAGACCTCAAGTACCTGCTTAGCATGGTAACATGCTTAGAAGCTAACATGATAGATACCTGCAACCTAGCACTTGGGGTGGAGGCAGAAGGATCACTACTGCATAGAGGGCTCCTAGCCACCTGAGAGCACTTGACCTGGGTAATAAAAGATTCAAGGAGGCTGGAGAGATGGCTCAGTGGTTAAGAATACTGACTGCTCATCCCCTCTTCGATGTATGTAGGCAGTTACCATGTACTTAGTAAATAAGTAGATTTAAAAGCTCTAGTGGGTAGTTAATTCAATGGCCACACAAAACCATTGAGTTAGAAAACAAAAGGAATGTGAGAAAGACTTACAAAGAGCTTTGATCAATTTTCTTTTCTCTAAAGGTAGTGTGCAGTAGGCCCAGCTGTGGAGGCACATGCCTTTAATCCCAGCACTAGGGAGGCAGAGGCAAGCAGATTTCTGATTTTCTGAAAGGCCAGTCTTGTTGATTTCAGGCCAGCCTGGTCTACAGAGTTGAGTTCAAGGACAGTCGGCTACACGGGGGTCCGGGAGTGGGGAGGATGTTTGAGCTGGGGGAGGAGGCACACACGGAGCTGCATAGTGAGACCCTGTCTGGAAACAATAAGGAAAAAAACACACAAACAGGAAAAGAGGTTTTTATGTCTATGGATGATTTGTCTATGGACACATGGGAGGAAATCCCACAGAGGCCAGAAGAGGGCATCAGGTCCCCTGGAACTGGAGTTACAGACAGTAGTAGTACTGGTTAAACCTGGGGAAGAAGAGCCAGTGCATGCATGGGAACTTCTTACCCTTATGGGTATACTGAATATAATCACTTAGAATATTTGACTATCTTAGGGGAGAGGGGTGATTAAGATTCTGGAGGTGCCAGATGGTGGCTGCACATGCCTTTAATCCCAACACTCAGGAAGAAAAGGCTGGCAGATCTCTGAGTTTGAGGCCAGCCTGGACTACAGAATGAGTTCCAGGACAGCCATGGCTACACAGAGGAACCCTATCTTGAAAAAAAACAAACAAAACAAAAAGATTCTGGAGAGGGGCTAGAGAGATGGCTCAGTGATTAAGAGCACTGGATGCATTACAGATTTGGTTCCCAGCTCCCATCTGCTGGCTTATGACCAACTCCAGTTGCAGGGGATCCAACCCTTTCTGGCCTTTGGCACCAGGAATACATGTGGTGCACAGACACACATGCAGGCAAAACACATGAATAAAATAAACTTGAAGCAGTAGAAAAAAAGTTTCTAAAGGCATACAGAACAAAAGTTAGCTCTGACCAACCTGGTCACTGTTACACTCCCCTCAAGAATAGGCAAATAAGCATACTTCTTACTCCCAGAGAGTAAAATATGGTAGGTAATATTCACACACACACACAAACACACATCTTCAAACGGCTGGCACAGACTAGTATGAGTGGCAAAGCCTACTCAGTGCCTCACCTGGCATCTCCTAACCATTGGCATCTCCTAACTGGTCAATCATTCCTGTAAATGGTCAACTATCCAAAGGTCTTGTTTTCATTCCTTCTTGCTTCCATGGTCCAAACTGCCCCCACCCCGGGGTGGTCAGACCTCCTTTCTGGTGCCAGTCCAGGTTCAAGGCATAAGCTTTAACCATGATCAGGGTGAGAGTCACATGGGGCTTGGGATGTAGCTCATTGGGCAGTCCTGGGGCTGCTCACCACAGCACTGGGCATGGTGGGAAGGTCAGAAGTCCAAGGTCATCTTCAGTGGTGTAGCTAGTTCTGAGCCATGTAAGATCTTGTTCAAAGGGCTGGTGAGATGGTTCAGCAGGTAAGAGCTCCCAACTGCTCTTCCAAAGGTGCAGAGTTCAAATCCCAGCAACCACATGGTGGCTCACAACCATCCTTAATGAGATCTGACTCCCTCTGGAGTGTCTGAAGACAGCTACAGTGTACTTACATATAATAAATAAATCTTTAAAAAAAAAAAAAACTTAAAAAAAAAAAAGAGATCTTGTTCACAAATCAAAACAAAAAAAAAAGCCTAATATGATGGACGCCTTTGATCCAGCACTGGGATACAGAGGGAGGCTGATCTCTGTGAGTTCAAGGCCAGCATGCTCTACATAGGGAGTTCCAGCAGCCAGAGCTACATAGCCAGGGCTGTTAGACAGAGAAACCCTGTCTCAAAAACAAACAAAACAAAAGACTTTTTTTAAAATACATAATCCAAATTCCTCCAATTCATAATCCCCATCAGCCTTTATCTGTAGTTCCACACACCAGAAGTGGAGCAATCACAGAAGCTGCCATCCTTCCACTCTTTCCCCTCAGCGGCCATCTGCTGGAGCAGGCTGGAAGCCAGGCAGTCATTGAGCTTCCCTGGACCCCTCACACTGTCTGGTCTTCCCACACGATGCCTCCCCAGGACCAAAGAACTGTGACTCACCGTGACCAGCCTAGATGCTAACAGTTAAAATCTTAGGCATGACTATTAATAAAAATAATATTTTTACATTCTTACCTCAAGCTCATTTTCCTGTAACTAATCAAAGGCTGTCCAGGACAGCCTGATTCCATAAACCACAGATATGGGACGCTGGCTGCCTGGAGCAAAAGCACTCTTGTCAGGCTAGCAGCCAGAGCACAGCTTGCCAGTGCCAGAGAACTCTGAGAGAGCCTCACAATCCCAGTTACAGACCCTGAAGGCATGTCCCCAGCCAGGGCTGTTGGAAACACTCTGGACCTGTTTTGTTTTGTTTTTTCGAGACAGGGTTTCTCTGTGTAGCCTGGCTGTCCTGGGACTCACTTTGTAGACCAGGCCGGCCTTGAACTCAGAAATCTGCCTGCCTCTGCCTCCCGAGTGCTGGGATTAAAGGCGTGTGCCACTACGCCCGGCTAAGTCTGTATCGTTTTTATTAAGTTATTTTATGTGTATATGCCTGGCACCATGTTCGTGCCTAGTGCTTGCAGAGCCCAGTAGAAGGTGATGGCTCCTCTGGACCTGGAGTTAACAGATGGCTGTGAACAGCCATGTGGGTGCTAGGAATCAAAGCCAGCTCCCTTGGAATCGCAGCCTGAGCTCTTACCATGGGACCGGCCATCTCTCAGTGCCCCTGTATCAGGGTTTTGTGCTTTTGCAAGCTTCAGTGAACTGTAAAAGACTCCAGAGCTACTCCTACTTAGACAGGGGGGGTTACCTCCCCTGGTGACCCAGCAGACGGGGCGCTGCAGTGGGATCACAGAGGTAAGGCTGGGTTCTCGAACTCTTCAGGTTCCCAGTGAGTGACCTGGGAGCTGCATACAACCTAATAAAACACTTCTCTCCAGTGCGCAAGAAGGCTCAGGGGTTAAGGCACTCGCTGGCAAGCCTGACAACCTGAGTTAGACCCTTGGGACCTGTGTATTTCTGTGTCACGTCACAGGCGCCGTGTCTGCGTGGGCAGAAAACACCTTGGGCTGGGTTCGTACTGAAGAGCTAAACAACCTAAAATAGGGATGAGCTACAAGGAAGAACATTATTTATTAATTACACACGGGAGAACCCAACCCTCTCCCGCATGTCCCATTGTCTCTCTGAGTGTCTCTCTCAATGTCGCATTGTCTCTCAATGGCGCGCGGTCCGATCCTCAGCGGAGGCGGGTCCAATGAGTGGGCGGTGACGACATCGGTGGTTGGTCCGGGCGACGAGTGGGCGTTGACAGTGGGCGTTGACAGTGGGCGGTCTGAGGATGCTGTATTCCGGGATTCCAGGAGATCCAGGGAGCAACTCTTAGCGTCTCTGCAAGGGGCTCAATACCATGCTTAGAGGGAGAGTTGCCAGTGGAGGTGGGACCAACAGGGACCCACATGGGGGAAGGAGAGAACTGACTCTCAAAAGTTGTACTCTATCACATGTACACATGTGAACACACATGCAAGAAATAAATAGGGTTAATTATAAAAAGAAGACAGTGGAGACAGGAGAATAGCCATGGTGGGAAGAAGCAGGACAGCTGAAGGAGAACATGGGGTCAGGGGAGGATGCTGAGAGCTGCAAGTGAAGAGGCTAAAGCCAGCAAAGAGACATAGCAGACCCTGGTAACCAGAGAACTCCAGTGGATACCAAGTCTTCAGAGCCAAGGATCTCAGACCATGAAGGACAAGGGCTTTAACACCGGCTCTGGTCAGGATCTGGGGATACATTGCCCCGCTGAGAAGCTGCAGTGTCAGCCGCAGCTGAGGAGTGATGAATCTAAGTCTGTCTCGGAAACAAAACAAAACAAAACATAACTGTCAGTTGTTGGCTTCTAACATCTCTGGACAAATTGACAAAGGGGAAAAATATGCTCTATAAGAAAATTAACCAACTGAGATATTTGTGTTTTCTTTCCTGGATTTCTTTTTTGTTTGTTTGGCTTAGTGTTTGTTTGTTTTGTTGTTGTTGTTTGTTTTGTTGTAGACAGGATTTCTCTGTGTAGCCTTGGCTGTCCTGAACTCACTCTGTAGACCAGGCTAGACTGGAACTCAGATATCTGCCTGCCTCTGCCTCCTGAGTGAGCACAGGGTTTAAAGGTGTGCACCACCACTGCCCAGCTCTTTTCAGGATTTGCTTGTTTTTGAGTCAGGGTTTCTCTGTGTAGCCCTGGCTGTTCTGGAACTCACTTTGTAGACCAGGTTGGCCTCGAACTCAGAAATCCGCCTACCTCTGCCTCCTGAGTGCTGGGATTAAAGGAGTGTGCCACCATGCCCAGCAAGACCCAGTTTTAATTCAGATCTTCTAAGGTGGGAGATCCACCTTTAGTCTGGGCCACACCTTCTGCTGGCAGCCTCTAAAAAGAGCATGGAAGAAGGAAGCTTTCTTCCTTGCCTGCTTGCTCTTGCTCTTGCGCTCGCAGCAAGTCCATTCCTTTGCTGGCATCAGAGCGTACTTCTTTGGGATTCTGACTTATACCAAAGGCCAGCTGAGGCATCCAACCTCGTGCACTGAATGAACAGCGCCTGGATTCTTGAACTTTCTGTTGGTAGTCAGCTAATGTTGCACTATCGGAACCACAGCCTATAAACCATTTAATTAATCCCATATATACGTATTTATGTATATGTGTGTATATATGTGTGTATGTATATACATATCTACACACACACACACACACACACACACACACACTTTGGAGGTACAGGTGGGAGGACCAGAAGTCCAAGGTCATCTTCAGCTGTGTAGCTAGTTCTGAGCCATGTAAGATATATATATATATATATATATATATATATATATATATATATATATATATATATATACACACACACACACACATATATATATATATATATATATATATATATATATGACATATTCACTTTATAATTCTATAAGTTCTGTTCCTCTAGAGAACCCAACTACTACAGGAATGTAGCTCAATTGGTAGACTGCTTGCCTAGTATGCACACAGTCCTTGGTTTGATCCCCAGCCTGGCACAAAACCAGGAGTGGTCACACAAGCCTGTGACTCTTGTACTCACAGTTGGAACCTGGAGGACCAGAAGTTCAAGGTCATCATCATTGGCTGCATACTGATTTTTTTAAGGGCTAGCCTGGGCTACGTGGCACTTGCTTTCTTCCCAAGCTCCCTTTTAAGAAACAAACAACTAAAAGAAAAGTATAAGTAGCAGTGGTCATGTAGTGATTGGGGTCCTTCAGCCAGGTCAGGAGGTACGTTCTACGACAAGGTCTTCTAACAGCCCTTCCAGACTGCAGGACAAACTCCTCCATGTGAGCACCACAGACAACGTAAACCCACTGCCTTCCCGGTGGCTCTGGGCATCTTTGCTCTGTCTCTCCGGTTGGCTGCCTATTACCTGTTTGCCTTTCACTCTGAGCAGATCTCCATTTGGCCGGTTCTACCGAGTCACCTTCCCTGTTCCTGGTTAGACCATTGTTCTGTGTTACTGCATATATTTCCTCCATGGCTCATTCCGACGCCAGGCAGGCTGGGCGGCCTTTCTCACCTGACTCTTACCTGCCAGGCTGTTCCAGGCACTCAGCAGGAAGCCAGTCGGGGCTTTTCTGTCAGTGTTGAGAAAAGTTTATGATTCGGGGCTGAGGTCATGGCAGCATGCCCTGGTCTGAGGGCACCATCAAGCCCGTGACTGTGGTCTTTAAGTCATTTGAGTCATGTGAAGAAAGCCTGGGGCCAAGACAATAAAGCTGGTTCGGAGGTTGTTTGTGGGACTGTGGCTCTGCACAGTCCACTGGTAGACAGTTTAAAAAAGAACTAATTTCATATATATGAGTACACTGTAGCTGTCTTCAGACACACCAGAAGAGGGCACCAGATCCCACTACAGATGGTTGTAAGCCACCATGTGGTTGCTGGGAATTGAACTTAGGACCCCTGGAAGAGCAGTCAGTGCTCTTAACCGCTGAGCCATCTCTCCAGCTCTCCCTTCAGCCCTTTGGGAGACATTTTTTGAGCAAGCTGCTTGTGATGTGCTCCAGGCAAAGGGGAGCTGCTGATAGACTGATGGCACTGTGATGAGGGGGTGGGTGGGCTTCACACACATCTTCATGTTCTGTATGTCTGACTTGTGTTTGTCTTTATACATTTATTTTTACATGTATGTGTGTGTGATTGTGTCACAACACAAGTATAGTGCCCGTGAAGGCCAGAAGAGGGAGTCGGATCCCCTGGAACTGGACGTACAGGTGGCTGTGGGTATATTGACGTGGCAGTGGGAAGGGAACCCAGGCTCTCTGCACGAGCAGCTGTGGCTCACTGAGCCGCTCTCCAGCCCCTCACTATGTGAGGTACAGTGTCCACGAACTCCTGATCCTTCTGCCTCTACTTTCAGGCATTTGCCACCACGCCCTGCCTAAAAACACAGCTTTGGCCGCTGATTCTCAAAGGGCTGCTCTCTTGGAAAACAAGTGTTTGGAGCCGAGCCAGAGTATCACACACTGGAGAATCCTGTCTCAGGGGTGCTGGCCAGCAGGCACAATAAACGATGGTTTTACAGTTAAGAAACTCACAGTACAGCCAGGTATGGTGGCCCCCACCTGTAACCCCTGCACTTGGGAGACTGAGGCAGGAGGATTGTCTTTATTGGAGGCTAGCCTGGGCCGTATTTCTATGCCACCCTGTGTTATAAAAGACCTTTTCTTAAAGGATGATCTGATGTCTCTGGCCACCATGGGCACCTGAATTCACCTGCACACACCCATTGCACACACCACACACACAATCTAAAAAAATAAAATGACTTTTAAAATTGCTATCAGGAGACAGGGGTGTGGCTTATATGGGAGGTCCTGGGCTCAATTCCCAGCAGTAGGGGTTGGGAGGAATAAGAATGTGACTAGAAATTCTAGAATATAAATAAGTACACAGGGGAGTGACTCACAAGACTCCACACCTAGCTAAGGAGCTATTGGTAACAGAAGGCTGCTAGGGTATAGAGAATCAGTCTACAAATGTGTGTGTGTGTGCGCGTGTGTGTGCGTGTGTGTGTGTGTGTGTGTGTGTGTGCGTGCGTGTGTGCGTGCACGCGTGTGCGTGTGTGCGTGTGTGTGTGCGTGTGTGTGTGTGTGTGTGTGTTCATATGAGCACTGTGTAAGTCAGAGGACAAATTAGCAGTCAGATCTCTTCTCCCACCATGAGGGTTTTGGGGATTGACTAAAGTCTCAGGTGTGGAGGCAAATGCCTTTACCAGCTGAGCCATCTTACGTACCCAAAAGGTGTTTCCCTTAAAAAGGTGCTGCCCAAGCCGGGCAGTGGTGGCGCACACCTTTAATCCCAGCATGTGAGAGGCAGAGGCAGGCGGATTTCTGAGTTTGAGGCCAGTCTGGTCTGCAGAGTGAGTTCCAGGACAGTCAGGGCTACATAGAGAAACCCTGTCTCGGAAAAAAAAAAAAAAAAAACAACTTTGGGGCTCAGCGGTTAAGAGCACTGACTGCTCTTCCAGAGGTCCTCAGTTCAATTCCCAGCAACCACATGGTGGCTCACAACCATCTGTAATGAGATCAGGTGCCCTCTTCTGGTGTGTCTGAAGAAAGTGACAGTATACCGAGTACTTACATACAATAAATACATCTTTTTAAAAAAATGTTTAAAAAAGAAAGAAAAATAAAAAAGGTGCTGTCCCTAGTAGGTCCCCCATGTTCAAGTGGATGACCCTGCAAGCATAGTTGTCTGGGCGCACTGACTGGACTCACTGGTTTACAAAATGATGGTTCAGTGACTAAGAGAACTGGCTGCTCTTCCAGAGAACCCAGGTTCAATTCCCACCACCCACATGGGTGATTTACCACTGTCTGTCAATTTGAAGGGGGTGCTATCCCCTCATTTTGTCTCTGAGGGTACCAGGCATGCACATGGTACACGAACATACATATAGACAAAACATCTAAACGCATTAAATAAATGCATAATTTAAAAAGGAGAAGCGGGAGGCAGGCACATGGGGGGATCTGGGCTGAGTTGGATCAGGCCATAGATAGGATCAAACTATATTGTACACATGTGTGGAATTCTCAGAGAATAAATGGAAATATTATTTTTAAAAAGTGCATAATGAAGAGATTAACTGGAAGCTTGACTGAATGCCACATTAATGACTTGGAAAGGAAATTATCCTTAAAAACATTAAGAGAAGTGTCGAGTCCTGAAGTTGTGCCAAGTCACAGTTCGTTGGGAGCTGTTCCGGCCATGCAGGTTTATCACAACGCTGCCACCCCAACAGGCACAGGCAGGGTCCTTAGCGCTGCCCAGGGAGGTGGATAGTGTCTCTCAGCAGGCCAGACCAGACCTTCCTGTAATTATCTTTTCTTTAAATTTATTTATTTTATTTCTATGAGCACACTGTCGCTGTCTTCAGACACACCAGAAGAGGGCATCAGATCCCATTACAGATGGCTGTGAGCCACCATGTGGTTTCTGGGAATTGAATTCAGGACCTCTGAAAGAGCAGTCAGTGCTCTTAACCAGTGAGCCATCTCTCCAGCACCCCGTAGTTATCTTTAACAATTGTGCTTTTCTGTTTTGAGGAAAGGTCTTAGTAGCTGGTGCTGGTCTCCGGCTGTCCAGTGAGGTCCCCTGCCTCCCACAGGGCTGTCTTTTGATTGTTGTGTAATTTCCCAAAGAACAAGGAAACAGATTATTGCCAGTTAGTCCAAAGTACATGCTGACTCTGAAAGTGTTAGATGTCATTGTCCCTGGTCAGGTGACCCTCAAGTGGAAATGACCACATTCTAGAATGTCTATTGCCCATCGTTAAACCATTAAAATCTAAAAATATGCTCGAGATGGAGATGTTTGCCAACACACCCCAGTTAAACCTCAGGGGGAAGCAAAGTGGTGAGGGTGCTCCAAAGGGCCTTGTGACGGCGGACGCTGGGTCGGGTGATGGCGGATCCTGGGTCGGGTGGGGCATTTTCCATCAGGAGCACACAGAGAGCCCTTGCTCAGCTGACTTGATATTTTTCTGAGTGGACTGAATAACTTCTATAAAAAGACTTGAACCATCTTTTGCATGCTGACGTTGAATCCAGGGCCTTCTTGAGCATAGGTGTGCCACCTGACCATTCGCCCCGCCCTAGCCTAGCCTTTTTTTTTTTTTTTTTTTTAATGATGAACAGTAAATAGTAGGAAGAGCCAGGACTGAAGGTATGGGACTATGTCCAGCTGTCCAAGAAGGTATTGCAAACAAAAGGCTAGCCTGGGCTACATAGTGTGATCAAAGCTTGGGAAACTTACCTACATCCTGTCTCAAAAAATATACAAAGGGACTTGAGGTATAGCTCAGTAATGTAGCGTGGGCCCTAGCTAATCTTCAGAACACTGACCAGGTGTAGGAAGATCAGATCAGGAGTCTAAGGCCAGCCTCTGCTATATAGGGAATTTCAAGTTTTATATATATATATTTCAGGTATATATATATATATATATATATATATATATATATATATATGTTATATTATATGTAAGTACACTGTAACTGTCTTCAGACACACCAGAAGAGGGCATCAGATCCCATTACAGATGGTTGTGAGCCACCATGTGGTTGCTGGGATTTGAACTCAGGACCTCTGGAAGAGCAGCCAGTGCTCTCAACCTCTGAGCCATCTCTCCAGCCCCTGAGGTTAATATTTAGGTTTAGAGGTTTTCTAAACTCTTTCCCAAGAAGAAAGGCAGAAAGAAAGAAAGAAAGAAAGAAAGAAAGAAAGAAAGAAAGAAAGAAGAGAGAGAGAGAGAGAGAGAGAGAGAGAGAGAGAGAGAGAGAGAGAGAGAGAGGAAATGTAAATAACTTATCTCAAATCAAAATGAAGACAGCACTTGCTTAATTATACTCCCTCTCTGGAGAATTCACACCCTCTTCCACCTGCCTCGCCCAGTGACCAAACCTCTCCCATTCATGCTGCTCACAGCTCAGTCATCCACAGCCTCCGTTGACCCTCCTCTGCCCCTCTCTGCTCCGGCCCTCGCTCTCCCTCCCCGCCCCCGCCCCAGTACGCGGCCCAGGACATTTCTCCCAATCTCATTGGCCAAATGCCTTGCTGAACCCCCGACGGGCTGAAGTGCTGGCGTCCCGCTCCTGATTGAGCAGAGGAGGGGGGCTGGTGCTGTCCTTGGCGCCACATCCTCTGAGACCCATGCTTGGACAGTACCTGCTGCACACTGGGGCTTTCCACCCTGCCTCCAATTGCTGGGGCAGCTCAGCATCTCCAGGGAGCACCATCCTGCCCGCTTGCTGGAGGCCATACTGCTACTCGGTGACTTTTACGGGCTCAGAATTCCTGCGCTAGATCCAACAGACTTCAAACTAAGTCTGAAGCTCTGTCACACCGCTAGGCTCTTTGCTTACAGATTCGGGGTCACAGGAAATGCGACTTCTAGCCTCCAATTCATACACGTGAGAATTTACTAGATATTTAGCCTGTTTTGTTACACCCAGAACCGAGATGAAGAGCAGCTCACCCAATGATCAGTGGTGCAGCAATTGACTAGCATGCCTGTGGCCTCTGCTTCCTTTCCCAGGAAATCAAAGCCAAGAAATAAAAAAACCAAGATGTTTACCCAGCACCGGTGCTTGTGTTTTTTTGTTTTGTTTTGTTTTGTTTTTGTTTTTTTGTTTTTTTTTTTCTTCCCGTTTTTGTTTCTTGTGTTTAAAACTCTTTTGAGTCTATGAATGTTTTGTCTGCTTGTATCTAATTGTACCACCCGAGTGCCTGGTGCCCATAGAGACCAGAAGATGGAGTTGGTTCCTCTAAAACTGGAGTTGCAGATAGTTGAGGGACATCATGTGGGTGTGGAAACTGAACCCAAGTCCTCTGGCTAATTAACTGTTGGTATTCTGTCTAAACTCCAGCCCCACAGTTACCTGGCAACAGACAGGTAAGCCTGGCCCTATAAAAGGGGCTGCTTGGCCCCTCCTCTCTCTCTGAAGCTCTTGCCTCTCTTGGGTCTTGCCCCATTGTTCCCCATTCCCTCCCCCCCTCTCCCCCTCTCTCCACGTGGCCATGGCCAGCCCCTACTTCTCCTCTCTGCTACTCTCTTAACTCCCTTCCCCATGCCCTAAATAAACTCTATTCTATACTATACCGGTGTGTGTCTGGTCCCCCAGGGGTAAGGAACGCCTTGGCATGGGCCCACTGACACACCCACTTCTCCCACACAGTGCCAGAACATATTCTTTTTTGTCTGTTTGTTTGTTGTTTTTTGAGACAGGGTTTCTCTGTATAGCTCTGGCTGTCCTGGAACTCACTCTGTAGACCAGGCTGGCCTCGAACGCAGAAATCTGCCTTCCTCTGCCTCCCGAGTGCTGGGATTAAAGGCGCGCGCCACCACCGGCTTGGGCTCAGAGCTTTGAACTCAGGTCATCAGCCTTGATAGCAAGTAACCTCTGGGCCAAGCTTGCTATCACCAATTCTACTGCTGGGGCTGGGTCTGCGATCTCAGCTCAAGAAGCTGAGCAGGAAGATTGCATGAGTCCCAGGCTATGGAACGAGGCCTGGGTCAAAATATAAAAAGCAAAAGATTGGCAGGTAAGGTGTGCAGTTTTTGGTGGTGATAGTCATGGGACTGGTGTGCCAATTGCTGTGGTCATGACCTCCATTCTTCCTCGTTCAGTGATCTGTCTGTCTAGTGATCTGCATGAATCACAACCAGCCCAGGGACTGGGCATTGTACCCGGGCCTCACGCATGCTAAGCAAGCACTATGCTGAGCTAACCCGTCAGCCGTTATGTGTCTTACTGTCAAGCATCTTCCCTCACTCCCCTCTGTCTGCCTCTGCAGGCCAGGGAAGGGCCTCTGTATGTATCCCATTGGGCAACACTGTGGTTTACTGACTAGGGCAATGAGTTACATCAACTGACTCAGAACTGCTCAATTAAGGGAGAGTGAGCCCACACAGGCTGTGGTTCCTGTACGGACGGTGCACCAGCTAACGGACAGCTCAGAGGAGGGAAGGCTCTCTCCTTTTCTTGAAGTCTTCAATTTTGTTTTAGATTTACTTTAGTTTTATGTGTACAAATGTTTTGCCTGTATGTATGTATGTTTGTATGTATTTGGATTTGTATGTGCCTGGTGTCCAAAGAGGTCAGAAGAGGGCATCAGATCCTCTGAAACTGAAGTCCTGAAGTCACACATGGTTGTGGGTGCTAAGAGTGAAATCCAGATTCTTTGCATCATATTCTCTCTCTCTCTCTCTCTCTCTCTCTCTCTCTCTCTCTCTCTCTCTCTCTCTCTC
>NC_034607.1:2837686-2860114 GCF_900095145.1 Mus pahari | reverse complement strand
TCTCTCTCTCTCTCTCTCTCACACACACACACACACACACACACACACACACATACACACAGGCACACTCTGTCTTTGAACTGAAGGATTTCAGGCTATATAAATGAGGAAGAAATAAGAAAAAAAAAGTAAAAATCACTCATTTGCAACTCTATGAAATATGGTAGCAGACAACACATCAAGGATAGGACTGTGGCTTGGGAGGGTTACCAGCAAATCTTACGATGGCTGTACCACCTCAACCCTGTGCTCAGTCTCTACACGGAAGGAGGGCAGGCTGTGAGAGTGTGGGGAGCAGTGGGCAGCACATGGAAAACATGAGGCACCTCTACTCTCCCAAAGAGGGGTCGGAATGCAGCCGAAACTTGAGAGGTGAAGGGAGATGGTAGGCGACTCCTTCAAGGGCCATCCCACAGGACAACCTGCTGTCTTGTCTAGATGGCACAAAAACCAAGCAACCTACTGAACAAACAGAAAGGTTAGGCTGCCACAGATTAAAAGAGCGGCAAGAATCAGCAATCAGGTGGTGGTGCACGCCTTTAATCCCAGCACTTGGAAGGCAGAGGCAGGTGGATCTCTGAGTTTGAGGCCAGCCTGGTCTACAGAGTGAGTTCCATGATAGCCAGAGCTACACAGAGAAACAGCCCTGACTTGACAAAATGCAAACAAACCGTAAAAAAAAAATCAGGAATAAATTTTTTTCTTAGGTCCTGATTTTTGCTTTTGTTTTAAATTATTTTATTTTATGTGTATGAATATTTATCCTGCTTGTATGTCTGTGCACCACAGATATGCCTAATACTAGTGGAAGCCAGAGGGAGTCTGGTCCCCTGGAACTGGGATTACAGTTGCATGCTGTCTCCCCAACTTGAAAGCACAAGGCCTCAGCATGAGAAAAAAAATGGCCAAGAAAGAAAGAAAGGAAGAAAGAAAGAAAGAAAAGAAAGAAAGAAAAGAAAACATGGTAACATCAAATTTGCACAGTTAGAACTGAGGATCTGAAGCACTGGAGATGTCGTGTATTCCGTCAGGGCCAGCCTGGGCTACAGTGTAAGACCTTGATTCAAACCACAAACTAACAATCAATTGTGAATGTTGGCCTGTCTTGGTGGGTTATACTGACAGTCCTGGTTCTGAGGCAGGAAGATTTCACGACTGGAGATCAGTTGGGCAATATAGTAAGAGTCACCTTCAAATAATTTTGAAAATTTCTATTAGCCAGGTGTGGTGGCATACTCCTGTTATCCTAGCCCTCGGGAGACTGAGGCAGAAGGATGCCCATTTGGAGGCCAGCCTGGGCTACATAGTGGGTTCAATCCACTTTAAGATACATGACAGGATTTTTGCTAAAAATGAAGTGACTAAAGTCAACAAGTCTATAATTTTTTTTTTTTAGAAAACCTGAACATTTATATTTTTCTGTGTATGTCAGTGTGTGTATGTGTACACATGTGTCCATGTATCCATGTGTGCCTGTGTATATGTGTGTGCCAGTGTGTTTGTGTCTGTGTATATGTGTGCCAGAGTGGGTCTGTGTACCTGTGAGTCGATGCGTACATGTGTGCCAGTGTGTATGCACACACGTGTGTCAGTGTGTGTCTGTGTACATGTGGGCTAGTGTGCATTTGTGTACCTGTGTCAGTGTGTACATGTGTGTCAGTATGTGTGTGTGTGTGTATGTGTGTGCACATGCATGGACTGATTGAAGCCTTGTGCATGCTGAAGTGTTTAGCACTGGGTCACACTAACAGCCCCTAGTACACCATACAAACTCTGGATAAAATGCACAGAATCCCTCACTGCTGACATACAATGGGGTTATACTTCTATCACACAGAACAAATTATCTTAACATTTCTTAGAGAAGAAATGTCAAAAGAAATATGACTCTCAAAAAAAAAGAAAAAGAAATATGACTCTCTGATTGAAATGAATGCAGCCCGGCTCCCTCAGTCCTTAATATTCTTTTAAAAAAAAATTAAAGCAGAGACAGCAAGATGGCTCAGCTGGCAAAGGCGCCTGCCCCCAACTCTGACAGCCTGGGGTCATTCCACGGACTCACAGCGTGGAGACAGACAAGTCCATAAGCTGTCCTCTGACCTACGGTACATACACCTTCCTCCCAATAAACACACACCCCTCAGGGACTGAACCCAGAGTCTTAGGTGTTCCAAGTACTAGCTCTAGCACTGAGCTACACCGTCAGTCCAGCGAGTGCAGGGTTACAGGCACCCAACGTGCTTAGCTTCCATCTGGGCTCTTTCCACATGGAGAAGGGCTCTGCTCTCCCACACCTGCAGCAACTGCCTGCCCCTTTCTCACAGACTGCCCTTCCCTTCTGGTTTTACACACCTGTTCCCTCTTTCCTATGCCATCCCACCTTAGAAATATAAAACATCATGGGCTGGAGAGATGGCTCAGCGATTAAGAGCACTGACTGTTCTTCCAGAGGCCCTGAGTTCAAATCCCAGCAACCACATGGTGGCTCACAACCATTTGTAATGGGATCCAATGCCCTCTTCTGGTGTGCATGAAGATAGCAACCGTGTACTCACATAAAATAAATCTTAAAAAAAAAAAATCATAAACACCCTTCCCCCCCCCCCCCCCCGACGCTTGCAGATAGCAGCAGCCAGGATGGAATGGAGGGGTTATACTTCTATCTGCTTCCCAATAAGTGCAGCAGCTCCTCTTCCAGCTGCCTTCCTGTCTCTCCAGGAGGCAATCGGGAAGGCGTGAGTGGACAGAACCACAGACTCCACAAACGCTTTTTCTGCATTAAAAGTTTTAAGTTACAAATATTTCGATTCATAAATAATCAAAGGTGCACACGTAGGTGTGCTTATCCTAGCTCTGAAAGGACACTCTGCCCTGGGGACTTTGAGCAATCACATCTAGTACCTGCCTCCATACCCTAGGACACCGGCCGGGCCTTCCCAGTTCCCTGAGTTCGTATCTGTTCACCTCTCCGGGGAGAGCCCCTCCCCCATCCTGTCCCAGAAAGGAACAGCTCCGTTGTCCTGGGAGAGAACGGACAGGGGCGATCCCCAGCATTCTGGAAAAAAGTGCTCCTGGTGACGGAGGGACTTCCTGCCCCGAGAGGAAGCTGGGCGTTAAGTCATAACGAAGTGACTTCCCTGTCGATGAGAAGTTGCAAAAGGTCAGAGTTCGGAGGAAGAGCTGTTCCTTTCAGGCACCCTCTGCAGACGGTCCAGAGCTGTGAAGTCAGCGAGCAGGACTTGGTGTCCTTTGGGCACGGGGCTCAGAGCGTGCCGTAGACGCTGATTTTGACCATGGAGATGCTCTCGGTATATTGGTTCAGGCCTTTCTCGTACAGAACGAATAGCTGCGGGGGCTGCCTCTTTCCATCCGTGCTGTTTTCCAGGGCTGTCAGGGACGAGTAGCCGCTGGGTCCTGGCCATACTTGGACCCTCTCCTTCTGCCAGGACGTACCATTGCTGAAGCTCCAGCGCAGGGTCAGGTTCACTCCTAGGAGAGCAATAGTCAGAGGGAGGAGGGTCTCTGCTCTGTCCAGGCCTTGTTCAAACGGGGCGCCCCCCCCCGCCCCCCACTCCACCCTCAGGCACTCACGGAACTCAGGGTGGGCTGGATTGGAGAAGAAGACAATGCCGGAGCTGGTGGCTAGCGCTCCTGCAGCTACCACAGGGTCCACGAGCTCAGGGTCGAAGGTCACATCCCGGGGCCTGAGGGTGTCACAGGCGTCATAGCTGCGGAGGACGATCCTGCAGCGGCAATGATAGTTATTCTGGTTCCGGGCGTTGATGATGACCGAGCCGTCTGGAAGCTCATAGGGCTGCGTGGGGGAGAGAACAGGAGAAGCTGGGGAGGCTGAGGAAGCCAGAGCTGGGGAAGGCGGTGGTGTGGGCGGGTACAGTCCACGGACTCCTGACCTGGCACTCGTCGGGGTTGAAATCGTGATCGTGTTTGGGCTGACCGAAGGGAATGCCGCTCACTCCAGTGCCATAGTGCCAGGAGGCACCGTGGTCATCACTGAGGAGACAGAAGACCCCATCTCGCTCCAGTGTCCCGTGTCCACACACAATAAGCCGGCCCTTCCCAGGCTCCCGCTGTTTCTGTAAGAAGAGGAAGTGGGTGTCGCAAAGGTGCTGCCGTGGAGCTCAGGCAGAGCGCTGGCAGCTCCCAGTGTGAAGACACACTGGAACCCTTTTGTTCTCCCACAGATACTGCCCAAATTAAGAAGCTTTTTCATGCCAGGCCCGTAATCCCAGCTACTCAGGAGGCTGAGGACAGAAGATGGTTTGCCTGGGCTTCAGAGTCACTTAAAGGCTAGCCTGGGGACATAGTGTGACTC
The DNA here is from genome assembly GCF_900095145.1 of Mus pahari. NCBI lineage: Eukaryota > Metazoa > Chordata > Mammalia > Rodentia > Muridae > Mus > Mus pahari. The sequence goes on along the minus strand of NC_034607.1, from coordinate 2,855,781 downwards.
TGTCCAAAAGTATATAAAAGGGCCGAGGTATAGCTCAGCTTGGTGGTAGAGTTCTTGCTGTCTATGTACAAGGTCCTCGGCTAATGACACTTCTCAAAAATGAAAAAAAAAAAAATAGGAAGAAAAAATATCTCTCTAAATTCGAAATATTTATTTGAATAACAATGAAGCCCAAGCTGGCCTCCAATGCTCTATGTAGCCAAGGCTGGCCATTTGGCTCCCGTCCTCCTCATTCTATTGCCTGATGCTGAAACTGTAGGCATGCTACACAAGGTTTCTTGTGAGTTGCCTGAATGTTCTCTGTAGACCAGGCTGGCCTTGAACTCAGAGATCTGCCTGCCCTGGCCTCCCGAGGGCTGGAAATGTCCCCAATTTCAATACTATCTTTTCAGTCCTCCTCCCCCTTTTGAGATTATCTCTCTAGGTAGCCTGTCTTTGAACTTACAATGTAGCCCAGGCTAGCCTTTAACTCACAGTGATTTTCTTGCCTTAGTTTTTTTGTTCTCAAGTAAATCTTTGGCTAGCATACAAAGAAATGGGCTTCACCATGACATGTCCACACATATATACAGATCATGCTTGGTTCTTACACCCTCCCCACTACCCTTTCCTGGAAGTCCCTTAGAACACGCATGCAGAATGTACCGCTGGACAAGCATGCAAGTGTCCACCCAGCCTTGGGAACTTCACACTAACCTGAGCTCGTGGACCCTGCTGGGCACTGGGCATTGTGATATAGGTATGTGTCTGCCCAATGGCACCCAATTCTTCCCTGCACAGGCTAAGGGCAGATCTGTTGACAGTCTCCATGTGAGAAGTCAATGGTAGTTTCATCTCCACAGTGGAGATGGAAACTTCCAGAATGCCCTCCTCCCAAGGTATCCCACTCAGGAAAAAAAAAATCTGATTCACGGGATCTTGCCCTCCCTTCTATCCCCGGGGTGAAACCTGAATGCCTGAGCCGGGTCCAGGAGCAAACATCTCGGTGCCAATATCCACAGAGAGATTCCGGGGTGGGCTCCAGGAAATGCCGTCGTCCTTACTCCAGACCAACATGGTAGAGGCCACCTGGCAGTTGACCTTGTGAGCACAGAGGGTATAGATAAGGAACACCACCCCTGTGTCCGCATCATTCACCACAGCGCCTAGGTTCAGCCCGTCGGAGGCCTCCCCATCGTCTACGATGAAGGCTGTAGAGGACCACGTGCTACCTAGAAGGAAAAAAAAAAAAAAAGAGCAGAGAGAAAATTGTACGGGTTGTTGTTTGCTTCCTGCCTCTCCCCGGGGACCTCAATGTGGCACCAGAACCATGTTTCTTCTTTCTCTGACCTTATTTCCTGCTAATTCCCCCAGCGACATAATTCTCATTTTCAATACCTTGGTTCTTAGTTACAGTTTCTTCTGTGGACAACTTTCCTCCTCTGGTTTCCCTAACTCGTTAGGGACTCAGGCCCCAAAGTTCTATCTCTGGGCTGAAGTCATCCTCTGCCCTGGCCTCGGATGCTGCGGCGGACACCAGAAGCAGGAAGATCGCTGAGAGCCCCTGACCCCCAACGGCCGGCCCAGCAGCTCAGCGGTCCCCGGGGTCTGCTCGTCTCTGCTCCATTGATGAAGGGAACCCCCAACTCCCTACCCCGATCACCCATACAACCCAGCACCCGCTCTTTCCACCCGGGCACCTTTGTACCCTGGTCCGTGGACCTCCTCATGGCGATGAACTTGGCCCCCTCATCGGATGCAGACTTTTTCCTGGCCTCCGCGAAGGCCAGGAGCGTGCCCCGAGGGGTGGCCGTGATGAGCGGGATGCGGAAAGTGTCTACGGAGCCGATCCGTTTCCCGCTCACCCACAGCAGCTGCTCCATGGTCACCAGCGGCTGCACCTAAGCAGGAGGACACCTCAATGCAGACAAGCTTTAAGGTACCTAAGACTGATAGGTACCGGCTCCAGCCAGGGTTCCCATGAGAGAGGGTAATGGGGAGCCTGAGTAGGGCTGAGGGGTGTCCTAGAACAAGGAGAGGCTGCGAGGGGAGAAGGAACCCTCAGGGATAGGGGGAGGACCCCATAACAAACCAGGGGCCCAAGGGAGCAAAGGTGTTGGGGGGGATGGAGGGGCAGGGGTGTCACGCGGAGGGGTGGCCGAGCCGGGCAGTGGCACCTCTGCAGGTGCAGCAAGACTCACCAGGCTGAAGTCATCCTCTGCTCCGGCCTCGGATGCCGCGGCGGACACCAGGAGCAGGAAGATCGCTGCGAGCCCCTGACCCCGACGGCCCGCCCAGCAGCTCAGCGGTCCCCGGGGTCTGCTAGGGTCTGCCCTCACCATAGCTCCCGGCGATCCCTGTCCACGAACTGGTTACCGGTGGCAAGCGGTCAGCTGACCTCGGTCCTTTAAAAGCGCGCACGTCACTCCGAACCTTCCCCTTGGCGGCCGGGGCCCGCCCTGCGGCGACTCCAATTAGTCCATCCGGCTGTCAGACATCAGCATGTGACCCAGAGGCGGCCCCAGTCTGTGTGAGCCTTTTGACTGGCTCTGACACCAGGACGTGACGAAGGGGCGGGGCTTGTTTTAAAGCAACCGGCGGCTACGAAAGGCACTGACCCCTTGTGGAAGAGACAGGCTAGGGATGGCATGTGACTCAGTTGGTAGAGTACCTTCCTAGTTTGTATGAGGCCCTAGGTTCACTCCTAAGTCAGGTGTGCACCATCCTAAATCAGGCGTGATGGTGCACACCTGTAATCCCAACATTCAGGAGATGGAAGCAGGAGGATCAGAAATTCAATGTATAGAGACACAAGGACAGACTGGGCTGGGGGACACACACACACACACACAGCCTGTAATGGGTTGGGAAGCCCCACTCCTAGCTGAAGAGATTTTGGCAGTTGATGGCTGCTAGGGGAGAGAAAGGCACCTTTCTTTAGGAGTGTGACCATGGTACCCCACCTCCCAGTGGATGACCCCAATGCTCATAAGCACACGAGTAACTCTGATTAGAATCACTAGGTTAAAAATAATAAGCAGCCGGGCAGTGGTGGCGCAAGCCTTTAATCCCAGCACTTGGGAGGCAGAGGCAGGCAGATTTCTGAGTTCGAGGCTAGCCTGGGCTACACAGAGAAACCCTGTCTTGAAAAAAAAAAAGCGACGAATGAATGAATGAAAAAAGAGCCACCTACTCCACCTCCTGAGTTCTAGGCCAGCCTGGTCTACAGAGTGAGTTCTAGGACAGCCACGGCTACACAGAGAAACCCTGTTTTGAAACAAACAGAGAATGACTTGGAAATCCCAATGCTCCTGCCTCTACCTCCCAAGTGCCGATTACAGGCATGAGTCCCAGCCCTGCTTATGCTATAGACAGAATCCGGGGACCTTTCCATGCTAGGCAAACTCTACCAGCTGAGTTACACCCCAGTCTCCTGGCCTTAGTCACTGAACAAGTTTTTCTTACTGGGTATCGAACCATGTGATAGCAATTTGGATTTTCATAAAAAAAAAAAAAAAAAAAAAAAAAAAAGAAAGAAAGAAAGGGGAAAAAAGGAAGTGAGTTTTCACTGCAAATAAAGCCATAAACTTATCAAGAATATAAAATATTAATCTTTAATAAAATCTGTTTTCTACAAAATCGTGATTCTCAAGGCATCGACGGCAGGGCTTCTGTACAGGAGGGCGGGCGGCGTTTCCGGGTCACGAGGCGTCTCTCACTTCTTCCGGGTCTTTCCCCCTGTCGGTGCCTCATTCTTCTTGCCTAGGATCTTCAGGAGTGTCTTGGGCATGTAGTAAGGCCGCTCCTGGGAACCGTCATTTCTCTCCAGGTCCTCGACTGAGAGGCAAAGTAGATCGGTCAGGGTGGATCCTGATAAAGGCACCCCCCCACTGTACCCCAAAATAATTTGGGGTGTGTAAACCAAACAGCCTGGCTTCTTGTCTGGGCCACTTCAGGCTGGCTGTAGACCAGGCTGTATAACCTGTTTTTCCTCATACAAAGTGGGATAAAAAACTGTATATGTCAAAGGGTGATAACAAGATAAAAAAAAAAAAAATCACATGCCAGACCATCATGGTGGCTTTCTCTGTAATCCCGACATTTAGGAGGTAGACATGGGAGGGCTTAGACTACAAGGGCCCCTAAGCTCTCCACAGCAAAACTCTTGTCTTGAGAATGGTTGCGCATACCCATGATTCTAGCGCTTGGGAGGCAGAGGCCAGAAGAGTGTTTTGAGTTAGATCTAGCCTAATCTATATAGTAGGAGCCAGCCAAGAATACTGAGAGGCCTGATGTAAATAAATAAAATTTAAGCAACAAACAAAACCCATAAAACAATAAAATATTCATGTCCGCTGCTTAGTGCACAGCTGGGGGACTGCTACTGTGGTAGGGCCACTCCTGCTTCTCAGGCCCAAGGCTCTGGCTTCTATATCATGGTCACCATTGTCACCAGGTCAAAAAACACAAGAATTCCAGCCCTTGGGGGCTGAGGTAGGAGGATCATGACTCTGAGTCAGCCTTAGCTATAGACTTAGTTCCGGGGCAGTCTCTACTGTATAGTCTGTTCCTGCCTCACCTCTATGCATGACCCCCCCCCCAAAAAAAAAACCTAAATAAAACCCACACACTCTGACTCCCTCCTAGGAAGTGTTTTGTGGTTAAACTCAGGTCTCCGTCTGAGAAGTTTCCCCTGTCTGAGAATGCCCAGGGTGTGTTCCCTTCTTTCCTTCCTAAATCTCTAGCCTTAGAATGTCTGAAGACATCCCCTCTGGCTCCTTTAGCTCACAAACCTACAAGGAACCAATCTCTAAGAGAAGCCTGGGGGCCCTAAGAGCTTGAGGGTGGGTGGAGGGTTGGGGGGACACTCACGGAAGCAGAGGAAGAGGGTGTCTACACACATTCCAAAGACGCTGAAGAAGCCACTGGCAATGACGTAGGCTCCCATGATGGAGGTCTGCAAGAGGCAAGACTGATTGGGACCCCTAGGCTCCTCTGGGGATGTGGGTGGGGCAGAGAGAGGTGTCACTCACCATGATGGGCAACCAATAATAGTTGAGGTTGGGGTTCTCAAAGTCTTTCCCCAGCCCCTTGAAATGACCGGAGAAAAAGAAGAAGGACAGGACACCTGTGGGAGAGTCCTGAGGTCAGTGCTGTTCTTCCGAGGACCCCCCCCTTCCTGCACCCCAAGGGGCGTCTGACCCTGTAAACCCTGGTCTTGACCCTTACCGACACCTCCGACCACCAGCAGCTTCCCGAAGAAGAGCAGCAGGTCGGTGACCTTATCCAGGACGACTACCCTAAATGGAAGTCAGGACAGACCGGGGTGAGGGTCCTAGCAGGTGACGGCGCGGCACTGGACCAAGCACAGGACATTTCTGAGACCAGCTTTGGGATGGGAGAAGTGGGTGGGGGACCCCACTGGGGCATGGCGGGTCTGACCTGAGAACATTCCTCATGAGCAGCATGAAGGCATTTTTGGCAGAGACACAAAAGTTCTTCCCATAGATGGCGATCTGTGAGGAGTAGGGAAGGTCTGAGCCACACCTCTGGTGAGCTTGCCCGTGTGATGGGGGAGCCCAGGCTGAGGGGCACAGAGCCAGGGACTGATGGAGGTTTTGCTCACCATGATGTAGGCATTGCGGTTGAGGAACTTAATAAACTTCTCCAGACACCAGAGGCAACACTTGAAGCAGCAGATGATGCAGCGAGCCACGGGGTTCTGGGATCCTGGGGACAAAGGAAGCTCACGCTTAGCCACTGGCTTCTGCCTGTCTGCCTGCTCTTCCAAGGCTCTGGCTGCTCAGTCCACCACCCACTCACCTCTTAGCTTGTGGTCGATATACTCCAGGATAACCCGGGCTATCTGCACAAGGGTCAGGATGAGGGCTCCAAATGCCAGTGAGCCAGTGTGGTAACTGCAGGGGCAGTCAGTTAGGTGAGATGAGGCACCCCAGCACCCCTGGTATCCCTAGGACTAACACTTCCCTAGGCGGCTGCTCCTGGCTTACCGGAGTGTGCGGATGAAGGCTGAGCTCAAGGGGAAGGTAGGGATGTCTCGAGGCTTGTGAAAGGCCCAGTAGAAAGAGGCGAAGGCCCCAGCAAGGACACACTGGCCCAGGGCCAGTACCCAGTTAACAGTCCAGAAGAGCCCCAGGACTCCGTAGATTTGCAGGTTGAAGAGAGAACGCTGGGCTAGGCCTGTGGTCGAGTAGCCCTTGAAGACGCACATGAGGTTTGGGCACGAGGAATTCAACGGGGCCTGCAGGTGACAGGACACAGCAGGTTCATGCCCAGAGTTGCAGGCAAATCCTTCCCTGTTCCTAGTGGCCTCCAGACTCGGGCCACCTCAGTGCTGCCGTAGTGTGACTAAGCAGCTTCCTGGTTTCCAGACTGGCACGAGCTATCCAGAAGGCAAGCAGGGTGCGTGCGTGGGTGTTTCCGCCTCTCCTTCTCCCTCTTACTTTCCCAGTAACCTGCTTTTGGAGAAGCCTTATAGGCACTGAACACACTGTGATACTAAAGTGACGTTGTGGGTTCTAACAATGAAACAGTTATAGCATGCATGTGTGTGTGTCTGTGTGCATGCGTCTGTGTAGTGTGTGTGTGGTACACATATGTGTGCATGTGCAAGTGTATGCATGTGTGTATCTGTATGTATGTGCCTGTCTGTATGTGTGTGTACATGTCTGTGGGATATGTGTGTGTGTGTGCAGTGCATGTATGTGTGTGTATGTGTGAGTGTATGGTATGTGTGTGGTACATGTATGTGTGTAATATATGTGTGAGTGTGTTGTATGTGTGTGTGACTGTGTGTGGTAAATGCATGTGTGTGTGTATAGTACACATATGTGTGTGTGGTATATGTGTTATATGTGTGTATACATGTGTGGTACACATACATGTGTGGTACTGTATGTGTGATTGTGTGGTATGTGTGTGTATATGTATGGTACATGCATGTATGTGTGTGTGGTATTTGTGTATATATGTGTGGTACATGTATGTGTGTGGTATATGTGTGCATGTGTTATATGTGAATATGTATGTATGGTACATGTGTGAGAGTGTTGTATGTGTGTATGTATGTGTGGTACATGTATGTTGGTGTGGTATGTGTGTGTATGTGTATGTGGTACATATATGTGTGTGTGTATGTGTGTGTGTGTGTGTGGTATGTGTGTGTATGCATTTGCTTTTCTGGGACTGAACACCAAATCTCACACATCCTACGAAACTCACACACAAAGCTGAGCCTCATGCCCTGCTTTCATTATCCTTATCCCCACCTCCGCCCCTGTGGCTGCCTTTCCCCCCCCATTTCTAGTGTAGAACTCGGGGTTTCAGGAACAAAAGACAACTTTTTACCACTGCCCCGTTTTCTGAGCAATCTGTTGAGGGCCTGGGGAAGGATATCAGCTGACAGAGTGCTTGCCTCCCATGCACAAAGCCACCACATCAAACCCTGAGTGGGGGCTGGAGAGATGACTCAGCAGTCAAGAGCACTGGCTATTCTTCCAAAGTGAACCAGCAGGTTCAATTCCCAATACCCACATGGCAGGTCTATAATTCCAGTCCCAGGGCACTGACATACACATAGTCACAACACCAATGTACACAGGTCACTTTTGAAAAACTGCACTTTAGGGCACACCTGTCATCACAGCACATGGGAGGTAGAGACAGGAGAATCAGAAGTTCAAGGTCATCCTTGGCCACACAGCAAGTTTCAGGCCAGCCTGGGCTACACCAGATCCTGTCTATGAATAGATAAACAAGCAAGCAAGCAAGCAAGCAAGCAAGCAAGCAAGCAAGCAAGAAAATGCTGTCTGAGATCCACCTTATTGGGCTGGAGAGATGGCTCAGCGGTTAAGAGCACTGACTGCTCTTCCAAAGGTCCTGAGTTCAATTCCCAGCAACTACATGGTGGCTCACAACCATCCGTAATGAGATCTGATGCCCTTTTCTGGTGCATCTGAAGATAGCTACAGTGTACTCACATACAATCTTTAAAACAAACAAACAAAAAAAGATCTTCCTTATTTACATGCAAAGTGGTGTGATATAGTTTGTATTCAGGCTACCTATGCTATGTGGCATTTGACTTCTTATGATGGTTTGAATATGCCTGGCCCAGGGAGTGACACTATTAGAAGGTGTGGTCTTGTTGGAGTAGCTGTGTCACTGTGGGTGTGGACTTTAAGACTCTCATCCTAGCTGCCTGGGAGTCAGTATTCTGCTAGCAGCCTTCAGATGAAGATGAAGAACTCTCAGCTTTTTCTGGACCGTGCCTTCCTGGATGCTGCCATGCTCCTGCCTTCAGATGATAATGAACTGAACCTCAGAACCTGTAAGTCAGCCCCAATTAAATGTTGCTCCTGTAAGAGTTGCCTTGGTCATGGTGTCTGTTCACAGCGGTAAAACCTTAACTAAGACATCCCTGTAATCCTGATACTTAAGGAAGCTAAGGCAGGGAGATCACCATGGATTTGAAGCCAGTACGGGCTAAAGAGTACGTTTCAGGTCAGCCTGGAAAGAAAGGAGGAGGAGGAGAGGAAGAAAGAAAAAGAAAAGCAAGCCAGCTATGGCATGCCTCTGGCTGCTCTTGTAAGAGAACCAGAGGTCCGTTTCCAGCACCCACGTGATGGCTCACCACTACCTATAACTCTAGTTCCAGGAGATATGATGCCCTCTTCTGGCCTCTTTAGACAGCAAATACAATGCTAAGCATAGACACACATGTAGGCCAGATACCTATATGCACAAAATAATAATAAAATGCATGAAATAATAAAAGATATAAAAATTTTAAAAGGGGGGAGAGAAAATCTTTTTAAAAAAAAAAAAAGATTTATTACTATATGTAAGTACACTGTAGCTGTCTTCAGATGCCCCAGAAAAGAGCATCAGATCTCATTATGGATGGTTGTGAGCCACCATGTGGTTGTTGGGATTTGAACTCAGGATCTTCAGCAGAGCAGTTAGTGTTCTTTACCGCTGAGCCATCTCTCCAGCCCCGAGAAAACCTTTTTTAACTCCTAGAAGCTGGGGATGTAGCTTAGTAATGGAGACTTTATCTAGGAGTCACCATAACTCCAGAACAAAAGTTACAGGTGAAGGCAGGGAGGTAAAGTTTAAGCCCCAGGGATGGTTAGGGATGTAGCTCATGCCTGAGGCCCTGGGCTCAAACTCTAACTTTGCAAAGAGGAAGAGGGAAAGGAGGTGGAACAATCTTACAGGAAGCTGAGGGCTTCAGGACCTACTTCTGCATATGTTTGGAATTCTCCACAATAACACACAGAAAATGAGCAATTAAAAACTAAATAAATCTCAGGAGGCAGAGACAGGCAGATTTCTGAGTTTGAAGCCAGCCTGGTCTACAGAGTGAGTTCCAGGACAGCCAGGGCTACACAGAGAAACCCTGTCTCGAAGAAAAAAAAAAAAAAAAAAAAAAAAGAGGGCTGGAGAGATGGCTCAGTGGTTAAGAGCACTGACTGCTCTTCCAAAGGTCCTGAGTTCAAATCCCAGCAACCACATGGTGGCTCACAACCATCTGTAATGAAATCTGCCACCCTCTTCTGGAGTGTCTAAAGACAGCAACAGTGTACTTACATATAATAAATAAATATTTAAAAAAAAAAAAAAGAAAAAAGAAAAAGAAAAAAGAAAAAAAACCTAAATAAATGCAGGAAATATGACTTAAAAAAGTTCATGGATTCTGAATCTAAGAGGCTATGTTTGAAATAAAGCCAGGCAGTGGTTCCTTCTCTTTTTTGTGAGTAGGGGTTTTTGAGGCACAGTCTCCTTACATAACCCAGGATGGCCTTGAATTTAAAATCATCACTCTTAACTTTCAGGATGCGAGGATTAGCGGCTTTTTATTTTTTATTTTTGGCTATGTTTCTTAGAGATGGCTTCACGTAGCTCAGGCTGGCCTCAAACTGGTGCTGAAGGCCTGATCCCCCACCTCCACCTCTCAAGTGCGGGGCAAGTACCAACAGGCCTCCCGGTTCCTCCAGGAGGCCCTCCTGTGGACTTCCCAGGGCCACCGTCTGGGGCTCCGTTCCCAGGACGTGAGTGAAAAGGAAGAGTCCTTCCTCTTGGCTCTCTATCAGTGGACGGGCAATGTTTACAGCACTAGATGTACTTAATGCCATAAAGACTCCTAAAGAACCTCTGAGATAGGATTAGGATTATAGAGCGGTGGGAGGAGCCACGGGGGGAGGAGCCACGGGAGGAGGAGGAGCTATTTAATGGCCTTGGAGGCAGAGAGAGGTTCTACTTGACATTCAGCCTCCTCACCTTTACTTCGGGTTTCCAGTCTCCACCACACTTTCTGCAAAGTGGGTAACTCGACTACCGAACTAAGGGAGGCCTCACCCATGTGAGAGTCCTGGCTCTTTCGGGTATTTGTGCACTAGAGGAAATCTGTGCTAACTGACCCCAAGACCCCCTCAGCACCCACCCTATTCCCTCTCACCATGGGGTCACAAGACACGTTCACAGGAGCGTTCTCACAGTCTGGTGTACTGGTGTTGGACACCCAGTAGACGTACTGGGGTTGCCCGGATGTGGCCAGGTATCCAGAGATGAATCAAGAAAAGCACAATGCCAGCGGGCGACTACAGGACACCCCTAAATGCTGCCCCTGGGACTCATGCAGATTGTTCACCCCCTCAGAGGGTTGGCATTCAACACAAACTCACCCTTGTAATACAGTCCCTTCACATCCCCTCATGGGACCTGTCCTGTGCCCCCACACCTCCCCCCTCCCCACCCCGTCCCAAGAGCTCTCCAGTGGGGGCTGTATAAAGGATACAGAGCTGTCACGGCCCAGTAACCGATGCAAATGACCAGGAGGACGAAGGTGACCAGAGGGTAGAACATAGTTGACATCATCTGCCCCACAGCCCTGTATGAAGACAAGAGACGTCCTCTGGGACCCCAGCACCGTGCATCGTCTACTCCTAGGTCTGACCATGGCTGGACCCTTCCTTGGGCCTGTTTGTTTTCCAGACCAAAACCAGAACTACAGCTTTCCTCTTCCATATCAATAAACCCAGCGCCTGATTCCAGGAGGGACACACTGTAGACTCTTGCTGGGTGAACTGAGTAAGGCTCAAGGGACCCGTAGGGGAGACTGGAGTCACAGAAGACACCTGGGACACTCAGGAAGTGTATGGGAAGAGAACCCCCAAAAAGGTGTGCCCCCTGGTGGCTTTGGAAATCTCTGCTCCTCCTATCTCGACTCCCACCACTTGACCCAGCCAGCACCTCAGCTTCCAGTGCCTCAAGAGTCCTGTGCCTTAGTCTACACCCACACATTCGGTCCTCACCATGCCACTGCAAGGTTTAGACTGCTGTGATGGGGAGTCTGAGGGTGGTGAACATACTTCCAATTCCAGCACCCGAGAGGCAGAGAGGTAGAGTTGCCACCAGTCTGAGGCCAGAATGGGCTATGTTGTAAGAGTGACAGGAGGGGCTATGATGACAGAGGAGGGCGTGCCTAACACAGGAGACCCCGGGCTAGATCCCCCACCCCAGCATAAAAGAGGCCTGGTGGTACATGCCCATATCCCTAGCATTCCGGAGGTAGGTGTAGAAGGATGTGTTTAAGGTCATCTTCAACTGTACAGCGAGGTCAGCCTGGGCTTCCCGAGACCCTGTATCATCACCACCTTGTGGGGCAGGAAGGCTCAGAGCTGGAGGTCAGCCTCAGTTACATAGCTGTTCCTCCATGCTATTAGTTTAGGCTATATAAGTTCCTGTCTCAAAAGCAAAACCAAGCAAAACCCCCCCCCGGGGCTGGAGAGATGGCTCCATAGTTAAGAACAGCACTGGCTGCTCTCCCACAGGACTCGAGCTCAGTTCCCAGAACCCACATGGAGGCTCACAACTGTCTGTAACTCCAGTTCCAGAGGATCCAGCACCCTCTCCTGACCTCCACAGGGACCAGACGTGTGCACAGACATGCATTCTGGCAAAACACCCATACACAGAACACAAATAAATAAATTTCACCTCCTCCTGAGGACAACAGAACAAACCAGACAGGGAAACTGAGGCCCTAAGAGGCTAGAACTCTCCCGATAGTGGTAACACACACCTTTAATCCTAGCACTTTGGGAGGCAGAGGCAGCTGGGTTTCAGCCTGGTCTACAAAGTGAGTTCTAGGGCAGCCAGGGCTACACAGAGAAACCCTGTCTCAACCCACCCACTCCCCCCACACCACATAAATAAATAAATAAATAAGGCTGAAATTTAGCAGTGTCACCCACTGGACATTTCTATCTTTCTCCTCTGAGGTTCCTATTGCCCCACCCAGGCCAGCACTCCTGGTCACGGTCCCTTCCCCCTCACAGGCAGGCCCTGACCTGCTGGCTTCCTTCAGCAGAGCGATGGCGATCCGGATCCTCTGGCGCAGGAAGATAAGCATGAGCAGCAAGACGCCCTCCAGGACAGCCAGGACAATCACTGCACGGGGACAGCAGGCGGCAGTCCCGGGTCAGGGCCAGGGTCACCCAACCCTTGGCCACCAGCAGACAGAGGAGCGGGGCAGGGGACTCACAAGCAGCCAGCCAGGTCTCCTTCACGTTCTGGTAGGCACTGAAGTTGGTAGTGAAACCCAGTTGGGTGATGGAGGCGCCCTTGTCCCGAAACACGCGGTACTGTTGCCAGCAGTGGTAGATGCCGTAGGCGAGCACAGCCAGCACCCCGACAATCAGCAGCAGCACCAGGGGTGCCGCCACCAGGCGCAGGAGCAGGATGAACAGCAGACTCAGTACCAGGGCCACACCCAGCGCCCTGCATGTAAGGAACATACATGAGGGGTCCCCTCCTAATCCCTTCCTCATGCCCCAGATTTCTCTCCTTGTACCCCCCAGATATTCACAGATTCGATTCATCGTCTGAGAGGCTGAGGGTCCACTCTGAGCTAGCTTTGCTCTCTGATCAGTTGACATGTAGACTTGGGGAAAGGGTATCAGGGAGGGCAGGGGGTGGTGCCTGATCCCGGGGAAGCCATGGACTCACAGGAGAATCCAATGCCAGGACTGGGCAAAATCCTCAAAGATCTTCACAGAGATGTCCCGGGCATTGATGCTGTCCAGGAGGCCACTGTCGGGGAGGGGTGGAGTCAGATGAGGAAGAAGGGACACAGGGGCGCGAGGATGATACAGAGGGTGACATCTACCTGATGCCGTTAGAGACGGTGGTGTTATTGATCTGTAAGTCTTCAGGTAACGTGAAGTTGATGTTGGGGTATGGGAAACAACGTCCCAGAGCTGGAAGGGAAAACAGGCTGCTGGGTGGGAGTCTCTCTGACCCTCCTGTCTGAGAACGCTGCCAGGATGTATGGGGGTAACCGTGGATGGGCTCTGCTCTTTCTCAACCTGTATTCCCGCCCTAGCACTGGCCAAACATCTTCGCACCCCATTACCTGGATTCCTGCAATACCTCCAGCCCTGACCTCGCTGTCCTGCTAAGATCAGGACAGCTATGGCCTCCTCATTCCACTGCTCCCGTCCTCAGTCCCTCGGCTCTGTCATGTCCCTGGGCTACGCTTCCAGGCTCTGGATTCTATGCACTTTCTACACCTCTGCTCTTGCTCTCCTTCAGAGGCTGCTCTCAGCCTCAGCCCAGCCCTTGCTCCATCTATCTCTCCATCTCTCTCATTTTAAAAAAAGAGATATTTATTCTTGTAAATAAGTATACTGCAGCTGTCTTCAGACACACCAGAAGAGGGCATCAGATCTCATTACAGATGGTTGTGAGCCTCCATGTAGTTGCTGGGATTTGAACTCAGGACCTTTGGAAGAGCAGTCAGTGCTCTTACCCATTGAGCCATCTCTCCATCTCTGCATCTCTAGCCTGTTATGGGGCTTTGGAACCACATGCAGCCAGGCTGGTTTGTTTTTCTCAACACTGTCATCCCACTGTTGAGAAAACAAACCCAGAGAGGCCGAGTAACTGGCCTGAGACCCGTCCGCTGGAAAGTGCTCGAGTTTAAACCCACATCTGTCAGCTTTGGAGCCACCCCTGGGTGCCTTTTCTATCTTACTTGCCTTGAAAACTTGTCCTTTCTCATGCCAAAATTTAAAAACATATTTTCTGTCAAAAAAAACAAAATAGGAGAGATAAAGGCAGGCGAATGGCGGTGTCTCTCTGCATCTCAGCACGGGTCAGGCTGAGGCAGGAAGATCACCAGTATGGAGCCAGCTGGGCTACTGAGTATGAGTCTATCTTAAATAGACCAAACCGGTGACATCGGTAGTTGGAAAGAAGTATATGCCACAGAAAGGTCGATCGGGATTGGCTTACGCAGCCACGTACACTTGAACATTTGGAAAGATATCTCTGTTTGTGATATTACCCTCAGATTCACTCATCCAGATCGTTTTTTTTTTTTTAAAAAAAAAATTAAAAGATTTATCTATTCTGCTTTATTTTTGAGGCAGGGTTTGCTATGTAGAGCCTTGACTGGCCTGGAACTCACTATGTGAATCAGGCTGGCCTTGAACTCATAGAGATCCAATCCCCCTGACACTGCTTCCTGAGCGCTGAAACTAAAGGCTTTTATTCTGTGTGTCTGAATGCTTTGCCCGCACATGTGTGTGTATGAGTGTGGCTGTGGAGGGCAGAAGAGCGTGTCAGAGCGCCTGCATGGTCACGGGTAGTTTTGAGCTACTCTGTGGGTTCTGGGAATCCATACAAGAGCAAGCAGCAACTCCTGACTGCGGAGGGCCTCTCTGGCTCCACCATGCACACTTTCCTGATGTCCTGATATCAGGACGTTTTCTGTTACTTTCGTTCTGATTTGTCTTTGCTGATATTGGAATGCAAGGCATTGCACAAGCTCTGCCTGCCCTTCCTCACCTTCCTTAAGACACAAAACACTATGACATCTATTTATTGGGTGTGAATGTGTGTGGGCTGTGCAATGCCTGCATGGTGGTTAGAGAGCTTGTCTTAGGAATGTGTTCTCTCCTACCATACCTGGGATTCGAACTCAGGCTGTAAGACTTGGCGGCAAACACCTTTACGTGACACAACCGCATCAGCCCTGTTTTATTATTGTACTGAGATAGGATCTCGCTAAGTGACCCAGGCTGGTCTTTGACAGCTATCCTCCTGCCTCAGCTGCCCTATCAGCTAGAATTATAGGACTGCACCATCTAGTCTGCTCATTCAACCTCTTGTAAGTATCTCTGAACTCTACACCTAGAGTGTAGCTGGAGCAGGGAGTGGTTTCTATTGTCCCTCATCTGTCCCCAGCGCCTGGTGCACAGCCTCATAGCGGGCACTGAGAGTCTGACTCTAGGGTCCCGAGGCAGGGGGATGAAGACCTGCTGTACACTTCTGAGTACCCACTGACATGCTGAGTGGCTTCTCTTCTTCTGGGCCTGCTTCCTTCGTTTGAGAAACGAAAATATTGGATGGGTTGATGCCTGAGGTGGGGGGAGCGTACATGGTCCTCACCTGGAGTAGAAGGAAGAAGGAAACGGGGACAGAGTCCCTTCTGCAGACTCTCCTTCACTGTCTGGGGATGGAGAGAGAAGAACAGACAGAGGTACAGATATAGAACAGAATGAGGAAGCTGTGACTCCCAGCATCACAACTAAGACCATCATCACCACCATCACCACCACCATCATCATTACCCCTATCTCCTACCACCACCATCACCATTACCTCCACCATCATCACCACCATCACCACTACTAACTACCTCACCTTCCACAACTTCTACCACATCAAGACTCAGACTGATCCATGCTTCTTTGGAGCCAAACCTCTCTCTCTCCTACCATTATGGGTTCTCTCCCGCAACAGTGATGTCACGGGTACCAGCATTTACCATAGTTGGGGGCACCGCCGGTAGACAAAAGTTCCTCCTTTCATTATAAACTTCACCGACCGTCTTTGAGAACTGGAACCCCTCCACAGCCCATGGGGTCAGTGGGCAGGATGAGACGCACACCTGTGGGTAGAGAACATGTTAAGGGCCTACTACGCAGGGCCTTGGGGGCGGGTAGGGCTCAGGCAGGTCCTGGCTTCTGACCTGGGGTGTGGGGCACTGTAGGCCATTCTCAGCAATGGAGATGACGTTGATAGCTGCTGCACAGCTTAAGATGTCGAAGTATAGAACGTAGGGTTTATCCCTGTAGGAAGAGAGGATGTGTGTGCTTGAGGGCCCGAGGGCCCGGGCAGGTACAGGGTGTTATTCTCTTAGCATAGAGATAGCACTTGGACCAGATTAGGTACATCCAGCTCCTGGCCCAGCTTCTCCAGGAAGATAAAGAAGACCCAGAACCCCTGGGGTACTCATGATACAACGCCAATGCGCGGCTGACAGTATTGGTTCTGGAACACAGGCCCCTAGCAAGGTAGCTTTATTAACGAGGCCTCGCATCTGTCTCTTCCGAATGACAGATCTACCTCAGGAGACTTAGCAGTTTGGGTGTGATGCACCCCGCCTTCCTAGACATTGTAACTGTTAGTGCCTTATTATTTACCCCCGCATTTCCTGCATGCCTCTGGAAGAACTCAGATGTTTCAGTTGAGGAAGTTTAAGCTCAGAGAGGCTGAGTAAATTGCTCAAGGTCACACAATCCAAACTTATCTCAGGTGGAGACTCACAGTGATGTCTGAATTCTAAACTTACACACTTAAACTGGCTCTGCACCATCCCCCGTCCTGGGAAGGCTGGACAAGGGTCTTGGTGTGGCCCGGAAATGCTTGAGTTCAGAGAGACAGAGGCTGTCGTCCCACCTCCCATCCTGCTACCGGCTACTCACTTGTTGTCGCCCACGCCGCAATAGGCCCCCGTGGAGTTTCTGGGGTAGAGCACTTGCCGAGGGTCTCCGTACACCCAGGCTGGAGACAGGGACACAACAGGATCACGGCAAGGCGGAGACTTGGGGACAGGCAGCTATGGGGTAGTCCCTCCCTGGGTTTCTGTCCTCACCCTCGGTCCCAGCTCTGGGTAGCTAGAAACTTACCCACGAGCCCCACTATGATGTAACCCAAAATGAAGATCAGGAAGAGGACACAGCAGATGATGTCTGTGCAGCCCCTGGGGAGAGACACACATCTGAGCTGGGGCGTGTGTAATCATGGAGTAGGGAGTTGGGAGGTGTGGTTTGAGGGGTGGGTTAGTGTTTAGAGGATTGGAGAATGCTAGAAAGATTGGCATTCTTTTTTTGTTCAGTTTAGTTCAGTTTTTTGTTTTTCCAGATAAGGTGTCTCTGTATAACCCTGGCTGTCCTGGAACTCACTCTATAGACCAGGCTGACCTTGAACTCAGAAATCCATCTGCCTTTGCCTGGGATTAAAGTGCTGGGATTAAAGATGCCCGCCACTACTGTCTGGCAAGATAGACATTCTTTATCTACTTTAAGAAAGCTCTTTTTAGGATGAGAATTCTTCTGCTGAAATATTGCACAGATAATACACACACACACACACACACACAGAAAGAGAGAGAGAGAGAGAGAGAGAGAGAGAGAGAGAGAGAGAGAGAGAGAGAGAGAGATGTCATGTACAGTTGCTTCTTTTCCCCGAATGTACACATACCTGAGTAGCTGGCACCCAAGTCCAGAAATAGAGTGACCCAGGACCCTGAATCCCCTCAAGTCCTTCTAGACAACACCAATGCCTCAGGGGACCAGGTTCCTGCATCAAAGACAAACCAAATCCCCCCCACATCCCTCGGGCCACCGCCTGTAGCTCACCTGTTTTTGATGGGGCCTCGAAAGGAAGGGTCATATTTGGCCGAATTCCCTGGAGAGGGGAGTGGAGAATGAGGCATTGAGGGTCTCTCCCCCCACATCCGGTCGCTCTCAGACACTCCATGGTCCCAGGCACCTGTCTAACTCCCTAACAGAACTGGACCTGGATTAGCAGGATCCTGGTCAGCGAGCAGTCCCATGGTTGCTGGCTGTGACTGCTACCGGGCAACCGCTGGGAGGTGGGGCTTTTATTTTTGCCAATCCTAGATATCAAATCTATGGTTTCTTACATGGGAGGCAAGCGCTCTGCCACTAAACTGTAACCACAGCCATTTATTTACTTTTAATTATTTACTTTATTTATTTACTTTTTTTTTTTTTTTTTTT
>NC_034607.1:2824710-2837679 GCF_900095145.1 Mus pahari | reverse complement strand
TTTTTTTTTTTTTTTTTTTGAGACAGGGTTTCTTTGTAAAGTTTTAGCTTCTTGGAACTATCTCTGTAGCCCAGGCTGGCCTTGAACTCACAGAGTTCAAGAACTCACAGAGCCTGGCTCTGTCTCCCAGGTGTTGGGATTAAAGGCATGCGTCTCCAGGCCGCAGCCATTTGTTTTTAATTTTACTTTGTATTTCAGACAAGATCTTGCTGAGCTCTCCAAGCTGGACTTGAACTTGCTTCCGCCTCCTGATTGGTTTTTATAATCAGCTTCTGAAAGTGGTTCTTAAAGGTCTGGGACTTGGACCTCAAGGCTTCTCAGTAGTGTGTGGCCCAGGTTCTGGCTCGCAGACCCCAGTCCTATCTCTGTCCTACAGCCTGCCCAAGTCATCTCTGGACTATCCAGTTTGGGAGCCCCTCAGGGGACCATCGTCACTTATCTCAGCCCTCTGGCCCAAGGATATGACAAAGAAAGGATAGTCAAAGCTATGAAACCCCCGCAGGGCAATGGGAGCTCCGAAGACCCCCCACTCCGGCTACCACACGGCTCTGGGTGGCCAGCCAGATTGACACCTGAGCCGGCTGCTGTGGTTGTAGCCGCGTCCTGTTCCTGGTCCTCCTTGAGTACACAGGGGAGGGGGCGGGGCGGGGCCAGGCTGCCAGGGTCCTGGTGGACACTGAGGGACAGCTGAGGGCTGGGCTAGCCTAGGCTAGCCTGGGGCAGGTATCTTTTTGTGGGCATTCTGGACTCTGTCCCACCCGGGCTCACAGACACAGGGTCAATGATTGACCCAAGGCTGTTCCAGGAAGTTTTCTGTGGCGTGCTCTGGCCATTACTTGGTCTCCTAGGGGACACCAGCCCCACCTAGAGGAGGCCCAACCCTCAGCCCTCTCTCTTCCCGTCCAGTCTCATGCTTTTCAGGATCTGGGGGGAAAGACTTCCGCACTTCTTCCCAACTGAAACCTTAAGGCAGGCAGGTGTCAGTTGTCTCTCCCCCTCAGCCCTTAGGCCCACTCCTCACAGGAGCCCTCGCAGGCTCTCCACTTCACGGGAATCCTAGCAGGCTGACCACAGAAGTTTGGGGTTCCAGCCCCCTACTCCTCAAAGGACTTTATTAGCTCAGAGGCTCAGCTCCCCAACTCTTCACACAGACCCCAACAGGAGTCTCAGCTCCTGCTTCTTCACAGGGTGTGGGTTGACAGACCTCCTCCCCAGCAACCTGTGCTCCAAAGTCTAAAGCTCTCCCAGCTCACAGGAGCCCAGCCTCAACTCTCTCGGAGGTTCTACAGCGCAGGACACTGCTGGAGTCTAAGTCCAGAGCTTCGAGACCCTAACCTGCCTCCTAAGCACACAGGCTGCTAGGGCTCTGTCCTCCCCCCTCCTCTGGCCACACTGGGACGCCAGCCCCAACTCCTGCTCATCCAGATTCCATTTAGTATGCTAGACCTTTCCGGTGGCTCAGACCATCCTCCCAGGACCTGATTCTGTCTCTTTTCCTTGACTCCTGTTTTCCTGTAGCCGCTCCTCAGAGACCCAGGGCTCCAGTCCCTGTCAGGATCCAACCTCAGCCGCCATGGCTGCAGAGCCCGGCCACTTCTCTCCAGAGCCCAGGCCTCTGCCCCCAGCCTTACCGTGAGCCTCGTTCTCATTCTGCTTTCTCCCCATGGCTCAGTCTCCAGAGTGATTGGAGCCACGGAGACCTAGCCGCTCACCTGCCGCCTGCCCCGCCCTCCCCGCCCACACGTCACAGCCCCGCCCCTGCCTGTGGTCCTCTACAGTTCCTTTTTCAGATCTCAACTCTTGACCAGCCCAGGGGTACCGGGCCCAGAATTGGGCCCCAGGAGCTGCTTGTCGGGTCTGCCAGGGACCACAGCAGGAAGAAACCTGAGTACTTTGATAAGAAAACACTGCATAATTATTCAGAGTACTTCAACTGTGGCACACCCAAACCTCTCGGTTGTGATTTGCTTTTCCTTAAACCCCTGTGGCCAGCGGGTGCCCCACAGCTGCTCTCTTCCACCAGGTGGCAGCCCACAGCTTGCTTCCTACCCACCTGTCCCTTCAGCCCCACAGTTCTCATCGCCCTGAAACAATCACCAGAGTTTATTACCAAACCCAACATTTATTGAGAACACAGAAAATCAGCTGGCAGAGGCCCAACTTCAATCAGCTAAGTGAGGCCAGGTTCAATGGGGAAGGCCAGCCCTCAAGTCACTCGAACTCCCAGTGAGAAACCAGCTCTGGGAGAGGGGCCGTCGACCTTCCAGGCCTTAATGGGGTCTCTGATGGAGGAATGTCTGAAGGGCAGTGCCCCGGCCTGGATTTTAAGAGTCCTCAGGTGTTGATGGGGGGCAGGGAGCTGAGGTCAGGGAGCAGCTCCGGGTGGGGGTCCAGCCGGGCCAGGCGGCTCTGCTCCAGGGCGATGGCCTCCGCTGAATGCTTGCACTTCTCAGAGCCACACTGGCAGGTGAAATACTTGCTCTTGATGTCCCAGAATCGGTCACCGTAGTCAAAGCTGGCAGAGGAAACACAGGAGCTCTTGGCCCTTGGATCTAGATACTCCAAACCCATCTCAGAGGCACGGGAGCCCTCTCTTGAGGGATCCACCTCTTTACACCCAACCCCTCCTGCAGGTGGACTCCAGGTCCTTGTTGGCTCTGTTGACTCACACTCCCTGAGAACTGTCATAAATGCAGGCTTCTAGCCTTCCTGCCTTGTGACCAGACTCTCCTGCGGCTCTGTGGGAGGTGGGATGCAGGCTGCCCAGGGCCTGGTATACTAAACCACCCCAGTCCCCACCCACTTTCTTGTTTTTTGTTTAAGATAGGGTTTCTGTATATGGGCCTGGCTGTCCTAAACTCTGTAGATGGCGGAGGCTGACCTTGAATTTATGGTTACTTCTGCTTCAAGCTCTTTCAGACGCTGGCAGGACAGGCACGTGATACCAGGGCAGCCTGGACTTCTCTCGGTTTTTTTTTTTGTTTGTTTTGTTTTTTGACACAGGGTCTCACTCTGTAGCCCAGACTCTGTGATCCTCCTGCCTCAGCCTCCTGAGTGCTGTGATCAGGAATGTACGTCCCTACACCTGCCTTACAGTTTTAACAAGCCCTCCAAGGGACACTTAAGAACACCAAAGGCTGGTCAGTGCCCTCAGGCTGGCTCCTCACCCCAGCTCCTCCCCAGTCCGGATGTCCCTGGAGCTGAAGAAGGCGATGCGTGGGAACCGCAGGTCTTGGTGCAGCATGAAGACCCGGACAGGGATGATGTTGGGGTCACACAGGTGGTTAATGAAGCGGCTGATGTTGCCATAGTAACGGGCATCAATGCAGTAGACCTCACCATCCTGGGGGTGGGGACACAGTGTTCTTAATACCCATCCTCTACCCACTTGCCTGGCTAGTGTTCCTGCAGTGACACCCAGTCCCTCCACCCAGGCTTCCAGTCCCAGATGTCCCAGGTGGCTGCACAAAGTAGCCTTTGGTAGTTGAGGGCAGAGGTGCTGCATCCCACCTTGTTATCTAAATCGAAGAGGTAAGAGTCATCCTCTCTCACATCAGCCTCTGCGTCAGAAATCAGCTCTCCCACATACCTGGTGGACGGAAACTTCAGTTCTGCATGTGAGCAGGGCTCCCAGTCCCACCTCCCCTCTCAGTTCTCAGAGCCCAGGGGAGAGATGCAGGACACAGTCCAGCCACTAGGGGTCCCCTGTGCAGCTGTAACAGCAGGTGGACAGGCAGGTAGGGGGCTCCGTACGGGTAGGGGTTGGGAGGAAAGAGCCTGCAAGACCTGCACGGCATGGTGGGAGATGATGGGGGAGGGTGTGAGCCGGGGTTCTGGGGATTAGCATCCCTGGTGGCTGGCTGGGTGGAATGTTGCCAGGCTTAGACACGGGGAGGTGTGTGCACCAGGAACTATCAAACAGGTGGTAGGCCCTGTGCAGCTACATCAGCAATGAGAATGCCCATGTGGCTGGAAGAGGAACTGCCCAAGACAAGAGAAGTTGAGGGAACAGAGAAACTGGGAGGTCCTTGGAGAGGTGAAGGGGCTAATCTGCTCTAAAGGCCACAGAGAACCTAGGTGAGTCTAACGGCAGAGGGGAGGAAGTGCACAGGAAGAAGCTGTTCTCCACTTTACAGGTCCGTCTGCCACGGGCATGCTCCAGCTAGGCAGCGTGCAGGTAAAGGGGGGACATGATGTCTGGAAATACACTCGGTGGGCGAGTAGAGACGTATCCTGACATGGAGCTCTGGGGTCAGCCTCCGCCTCACAGTGAACTTACTCGCAGATGAACGTGCCCTGGGGGATGGTCTGCAAGGCTCGGACCCCCCAGCCCATCTTGGCAGTCCTGTAGAGCTGCAGCCGCACCCTAGAGGTGGAGAGGAAGTCACACTGAGTGTGGGACACCTGGGAGGGCCCTAGGGGAGGGGAGGCGGAGGCGAGGCAGGGTGCCGGGGCGCGCGCCTCACTTGATGCCGCTCTGCACCACGCGGTTCTTGCAGCTTCTCCAGCAGGAGCATGCCTGGTTACACTCAAAGATCAGGGGGGGCTCGATCTTGTTAAACTCCTGGAGCAGCCGCCCGTCCTGGGGTGCGGAGGGAGGGGACAGTGGTTTCTCTGTGGGGCCCATCTCAGCTGCCCAGGACCCAGAGGACTCCACAGGAAACTCCACTCTGACCCCAGCCCAGAGCAGGAGAGCAAGGTGTAGAGTCTGCAGGCTGAGGTCGGAGACCAGGAAGTGTGCAGGCGGGCACTAGAGTGCATTTGCATATACTCCAGCAGAGAGGCCCATTGCATTCCGGCAGGGCTTCCTGCCACACCCTGTGTCTCTTCCCCAACACAGCAGGGTCCTGGCTCTTTGGCAGGACCGGCCAGGTGAGGGTCACGCACCTTGTCATACCAGCATCGGATACTGAGCTGACCACACAGGCAATTGGAGCTGGAGCAGTCATCCACACACGTGCAGTGCTGCGGGAGAAGAGTCGGTGTGAGTGGGGTTCATGTTCCAGACAGTGAGTGGTGGTGGTCCCAGCGTGAGGGGGAGTCTTCATGCCCCCCATCCTGGTGTGGAGGTGCTCCCACAGCGTGGTGGGCGGGGCCATGCCTCACCTGCAGGTGGGTGATGTTGCGGTCGATGTTCATGGTGGATGTCTCGCAGTTCTCAGAGATGTACTTGTAGTCCTCCGGGCACGGCTCCCCATCCACGCCATTGACGCAGGGGATGGGTACATTCTCATAGCCACGGGCTACATCCCTACGCAAGGGGCAGATGAGGTTAAAGTGGGGGCCAGAGCATTGCTGAGGGGAGGAGTCCTTGATGTAAGGGTGATGGCACTTTTGATCCCAGCACATGCAGGGAGATGATCTTGAGAACAATCAAAGTAAGACACCATGGAGAACAATCTCGGCTAAGAAATAGTTATGTTCCAAGCAGTGAGTGGGTTATTTCTGTTTCTTGGTGAGAATGCAGACTGAGCCCAACAGCACTGTGCATGCGAGTCCAATAAATGCTCGCCCACCGAGCTGTGTTCCCAGCCCCGACCTTTTATCATTCCTTTGTGAGATATAGCATCATGTAAGCCCCCGCTGGCCCCAGACTGCAAGATAGCAGAGAATGACTTCAACAGTCTATTCTCCTGCCCTGGCTCCCGAGTGGTAGGGTCAGAGGCATATGTCACCACCCCAATGGACTCTGGACTTTAACACATCTGTATACAGAACACATCTGTATTACAAATGTACACATCTGATCATCTGAAAAAAAGCTTATCATTGTACATGTATGAATGTTTTGCCTGAACTTACGTGTCCCACACGCATGCTTGGTGCCCACAGAGGTCAGAAGAAGGCATGGATCTTCTGAAACTTAAGTTACTGTGAGCCACCATATGGGTGCTGGGAATTGAACCTGAGTCCTCTGCAACAGCAGCCAGTGTTTTAAACCAGTGAGCCATCTCTCCAGACCCTTTTTTCTTCTTGCCTTTTTTCTGAGACAGTCTCGTTCTGTAGCTCTGGCTATCTTGGCACTAAGCTCCACCTGTTATGGCTCCTGGGTGCTAACATTAAAGGTCACAGTCCTTTCTGGGCATAATGATGCACCCCTTTAATCCCAGCACTCAAGAGGCAGAAGCACAAGGATCTCTGAGGGTGTGAGGCCAGCCTGGTCTACACAGTGAGTTCCAGGACAGCCAGGGCTACACCAGAGAGACCATGTTTCAAAAAACAAAAAACCAAACCAAACCAACAACAAAAACACCTCCCTCAAAAGTTAACACTCCCAACCCCTCCCTCCCTCCCTCCTTTATTTTATTTTTATTTTTATTTTTATTTTTATTTTTTGGTTTTTCGAGACAGGGTTTCTCTGTGTAGCCCTGGCTGTTCTGGAACTTACTTTGTAGACCAGGCTGGCCTCGAACTCAGAAATCCGCCTGCCTCTGCCTCCCAAGTGTGCTGGGATTAAAGGCATGGGCCACCACTGCCCGGCAACCCACCTCCTTCCTTGAGACAGCACCTCACTGTGCAGCCCTAGAACCCAGAGATCAGCCTGCCTCTGCCTCCAGAATGGGATTAAAGGTCTACACCACTCTCCGCCTGGCCTGAGAAGCTTCACGTCTGTATGTGGTGTGCACAGGATATAATGTGGTAGAAAGCTCAGAGGGCAGTCCTTGGGAGGCAGCTCTCTCCTTCTGGTGGGTTCATGGCTTAAACTCTGCACACACTTTCAGCAGCTGGGCCGCCTCACACTAGCTTTGTGATTGTTTTTGTTTTGTTTATTTTTCCGTTTTTAAGGTCTGAGTCTCCTTATTGAGCCTCCAACATGCAGGCTCAAGAGGTAGGTCTTCCTCCTCGGCCTTCAGAATAGGTGACACCCAGCTCCTCTCTGAAATTCTGGGTATCTGTCTCAAACTTGAAGTCCCCCAGCCTCCGCCACCTCGAAGGCTTGGAAAACATGTCCTTTTCATTCTCTTGTCCTTTTTTGTTTGTTTTTTGTTTTCTGAGATAGGGTTTCTCTGTGAAAGCCCTGGCTGTCCTGGAACTCTGTAGACCAGAGGTCCTCGAACTCAGAAATCCACCTGCCTCTGCCTCCCAAGTGCTGGGATTAAAGGCGTGCACCACCACCGCCTGGATCCTCTTTCTTTTTTTTAAAGGTAAGGTCTCACTTACTATGTGGCCTTTGATGGCCTGGAACTTACTACATAGATACAAACCAGACTGTCCTCAAGTTCAAAACAATCAGCTGTCTGCCTCCTTCATGCTGCGATTACAGGTATGGGACACCACACCCTGCCCTCAGCTTTTTCAACCGTGTGTGTCATGAGGTGTGTTTGTAAGCCAGAGGACAATTTGGAGGAGTTGACTTTCTCCATGTGGGTCTAAGGACGGACCTCTGTTAGGCTTGGCTCCACCTCCCCTGGTGACTCTAGCAATTCTCGGGATGTCCTGTGTCTGGGAAGGGGCCTGGGACCGGCCACCGTGGGGCCGCACTCACCGGCAGATGATCTTCTCGGTGCGGACAGCCCGGTTCCCTACCCCGAGCCTAAGCTTTCGATTGAGCTGCAGTGCAAACCACACATCGGAGCGCTCTGGGGTCAGATCCCACGCCGTGTCCCCTTCTTTGTTCCGAAGCTCAGGGTTGGCTCCACGAGACAGGAACAACCTGAAGAGGGACAGAAGGACCAGGTCAGAGATTGGACAGTTGGGTGTGGGTGCCAGGGGTTGGGGAAGCTAGGGCTTACAGAACACAGTCATGGTAGCTCTCCCTGGCGGCTATGTGCAGGGGGGTGTCCCCATGGTAGTTGACAGCATGGAGGTCACACTGGGCATTCAGGAGGACCTCAGCGATGGCGGCACTCCCCGTGAAGGAGGCCCAGTGCAGGCAGATGTTTTCCTCCTGTGGAGGTGAGAGGCAGAGACTGGCTTGCAGGTGACACAATCCTTGAACTGAGCCCCCACTCTGCATAGGGGTCCCGCTTCTACCCGCCCCAAGTTCTCTGAGCCCCCTTGAGTGTCCCTCACATTGTCAGTAAGGGTGACGTCGGCACCCCGGGTCAGCAGCATACGAATCACGTCGATGTGCTTGTGCTCAGCTGCCCAGATGATGGGCGTCCAGCCCCCACTGTCCTGAGGGAAGGAAGGAGGAAGGGAATGAGGGCCCAGACTTGCTGGCCAGAAAATAGGAGCTTGGGGCACTTCTGGAAACAGCCAAAGCCAGAGAATGGGTACCCACAGATGCACCCCTGACCCCCCATGCTCACAGGGAGCCTCACTGGACACACTCAAGAGATAAGAGAAGGGGCTCGAGTTTCATGAACCAAACTAATGAGGGAACCAACGTGGGCAGAGGGTCAGGTCAGCTGAGGAAGAAGCGGGGACTGATGCCCAAGGGACAGCCAGTCAAGGAATCTGTGTACGGGAGGGGAAGCCAGGTTACTAACCTGGGCATTAACGTCCACCCGCCCTGTGCTCAGGAGCAGGCTGACCATTTCCAAGTTCCCAATTTTGGCTGCATGATGTAGACAGGTGGAGCCATCCTCTTCCTGAGGGAAACACGAGCCAGTGAACCCTTCATCTAGCACCCCGTGCCCAGGTATCCTTTCTTCCTCCCACCACCCGGCCCTGCCACTCTCCAGCGCCATCCCGCACCTTGCTGTAGACACAGCCACCTAACTGCACCATGTAGCGTGCCACCTCCAGGTGGTTGTTCACCACGGCCTCCATCAGTGGTGTGCGTTGTTGCTTATCTACGGCATTGATGTTGGCTCCTGCCTGTGAGGAGAGTGTGAAGGCTGGAGCTAGGGAGAGGAGATGCTGGGGAGGGGTTGGACAGTGGGGCAGAAAGGGTCGTGAGGACTCACCTGCAGCAGCACATGACAGATTTCTACTGACCCCTTCTGGGCGGCCGCGTGCAGGGGCGTGCGCTTGCTCTGCTGGTCGCTCTGGAAGTTGGGGTCCAGGTTGTCTACTACAGGCAGAGACAAGACAAGAGGTAAGAGGGCTGGGGGTGGGACAGCCCTGTATCAAGGGAGGCTTCCCAGGACTCCCCACTAGGTAAGCTGTTCCGGCCCCTCAGTACTGCCCCTCACTAGAGGAGCACTCAGCCTCTGGGCCAGGAAAGCTTATAAGTTATACACTGGAACAGTGCCTATCACCAACAGGTTACCACCACTGCCACCACCGAGGGTCACGTGACCTTCCCTTCTATGCAAGGCCCTCGGGGTCCTTAGTTCCGCACGGTGGGATCAGACACTCACATAGCATAAGGATCACCTTCTGCAGTTCCCCCTGCTTCACTGACAGGTAGAGCTGCCGTGGGTGGAATCGCAGCTTCTTCCGCCTGTCAGGGGACGGAGGGGGAGAAGGTGGGCTGCTCAGATTTAAGTACCAACAGCAACACCTGCGTTTCTGGCCCAGTCACACCCTGAAAACAGCACAAACTCACCTCTCAGACTCCTGGATGACCAAGGCTTTTTCCAGGGCTTCTCTGCCCGGCCCTGGGGGCAGACCCACAGCTGAGAGGCAGCCCCCATTAGGCAGAGTCAGCGAAGGCCCTGAGCTGTCAATAGTGTCAGCCAGGGGATCACAGGGCGGGCGCCGCGGCTCTCCATGACCTCGCATCCGGGCACTGTGGAAGAAGGTTCTGAGGTCTGGGGGCAAGGGAGATGAGATGGGTAACCGGGAGGTGGTGGTGGTGGTGGCAGAGAGGCCAATACCTGGGCTGGGAAGTATCC
Source organism: Mus pahari (assembly GCF_900095145.1). Lineage (NCBI taxonomy): Eukaryota > Metazoa > Chordata > Mammalia > Rodentia > Muridae > Mus > Mus pahari. The sequence continues at coordinate 2,827,954 of NC_034607.1, read as the reverse complement.
GCTCGCCCTGGGGCATCGTGTGCCAGGGGTGGCGGAGCAGGAGCTGCGGTGCCAACTGGGGGTGTTCCCCCATCGCCCCGAGGAATGGTCACCTCCTGGGCCTCTGAAGCATCCTCTCCACAGTGGGGACAGAAGACCATCCCATTGAGCTGGGATACGCAGGCCTTATGGAAGCGGTGAGCTACACGGAAGTCGGGGTGGCATTCCAGGAAGGTGCCCTGGGGAAGGGAGAGGCGGCAGTCAGCCCCTGAGCTCTCCCATGCTGGCCAGACCACCCATTCACCCCAATGGTCACTCACCGCTGTGCAGAAGTAGCCGCAGCCCGGGCAGCAATGGTGCTTGACCATGCGGGCTCGATGGGCCTCACACAGCACCATCAGCGCCACACGGCTAGACGGCCGCATGGTCTCCCGCTTAAGGATGGCAGCATTGCAGCCCAGCAGCTAGGGGTGAAGGAAGGAAGGTGGGGGCAGGAGGGTGAGGCCAGGGCCCAGGCTAGCTCACCCTGGGCCCCCTAAGCCAGCAGCACCCAGACCCACCTCTCCGTCCACACTCTCTGTGGCCATGCACTTGTGCCCTGCTCTCTCGCTGATGCGGTCAATCTTGGGAGCCTCCATGCGGCAGCTGCAGAGGGGCAGCTCCTCAAACCCACGCTCCGTCTCCAGCGACGACGTGTCATTGGAGACCCCTTAGACAGGAAGAGACAGAGACGATGGAGGCCTTGCCCCTCGCCCACCGGGAGGGTCCCCTCCTTTCCACCCAGCCACCCCATCACGTTCTAGAACCCCAAAGCCTGGCATGGATACCCCAGCTCTGGCAGGGTTTCCCTCCACCCCCATGGGCACCCCCTGGTGGCTCCCTGTCCCGGCAGTTGGCAATTAATTACCAGCGTGGTTGGGGGAGAGGGTCCCCTCGCTGGGCAGCTCCAGGGACCCCAGAGGAACCTCCATGTACTCACTGGGCCCCGAGGAACCCACACCATTCACTCCTGACACAGAGACAGAGAGAGTGAGAGTGGGGGCTCGCGGGTCCTGGGCGCGTGCGCACATGCGGTCTACACAGTGAACATGCACGAGCATCCGAGTGTGTACTGCTCTCTGGGGCCGGAGGAGGGGACCCAAGAGCAGAGGTGCCGGCTTACCTCTAGGCTCTTTGGCCCTCGGAGGCTCTCGTTTCCGCCGTTTTCTAGATGGCTTCACCCACGGGCTGTCTTTCCGCCATTTCTTCTTGGCCTTGCGTCGGCCGCTAGAGCCGCTCTGTGGAAGAGGAAGTCGAGAGCTCTGCTCCTGGCTCAGAATAGCTCCCCCACTCCTCCAGGGAGGCTGGTCTCTGCTCTTACCCTGTCTGACTGATTGCCTGACTCCTCGTCCTCCTCTTCTTCCTCCTCTTCTTCCTCCTCCTCCTCCTCTTCTTCTTCTTCCTCCTCTTCCTCCTCCTCCTCTTCACTCAACTGTTCCGCTAGAGCTTCGACTTCAGACTGAAAGAGAAAAATCAGGCTGGGTAACCAGCGAACGGCAGCTCTCTCGGTGATTCCTGAGGTCCCGTATCATCACCACCCCCACCGGGGAAAGCTCCCGGTGGTGGATGTGGGCAGGAGGCAGGAAAGGATGGACAGAGACAGAGGCACAGAATGCCACACAGCAGTGAAAAGGGCTAGTCTTAGGGAACACGCAGACAAGACGACCCATGGGAACAAAACCACTTCACGCAAAGCTAACGAAGTGCTCTCTAACGAAGGGATCATGCTGCCATCACCGGAAACCACAGGCCCAATGTCCAAGTTTTCTTTTTGTTTGTTTGTTTGGAGACAGGGCCTCACTAGGTAGTCCTGGCCACTACCTGGAATTCACGGAGATCCTACGCCTCTGCCTCTGGAGTGTGTCAACACTGACCAGTTCAAGAACTGACCAAACACCCTACACAGCTTCCAATGACAGGCAATAGGAAGGAGGCACCTGCAATCACACAAAAAAATCAAAAACAAAAAACAGAAGAAGCACCAGAGATGGCAGCACATGCCTGTAGCCCAAACATATGGGAGACAGAAGCAAGAAGATCAGCTCAGGAGCTGGGGCTGGAGAGATGGCTCAGTGGGTAAGAGCACTGATCACTCTTCAGAAGGTCCCGAGTTCAAATCCCAGGCACCGCATGGTTGCGCACAAGCATCTGTAATGAGATCTGACTCCCTAGACAGCTATAGCGTACTTATTTATAATAAAAAATAAATCTTAAAAAAAAAAAAAAAAAAGATGCTGTTGCTCTTGCAAAGGACCTGAATCCTAGCACCCGAATGGTGGCTCGCAACTGTCTATAACTCTGGTCCCAGAGCATCAGTGTCTTTCTGACTTCCAAGTGCTAGAGGCAAATGGATGATACAATATACATGGGGGAAAAACACCCATATACATTAAAACGCAACCCAGAAGCTCAGGGTTAGCCCCGCCTATGTAGCAAGTTTGAGGACAGCCTGGGTTACATGGCTGCACCCCCCTCCCTGCTGACAAACAGCAGGAGGCACTCGAAGGGAATCTCACTTCTAGAACTACGAACACCTTAATCAGCTCATAAGCAAATGAGGAGGAAGAGGCAGGTGATGTAGAAGTTCAAGCCTAGGCTAGAAAGTGAGACTTGGGCTGGCGAGATGGCTCAGCGGGTAAGAGCATTGACTGCTCTTCTGAAGGTCCTGAGTTCAAATCCCAGCAACCAACCATATGGTGGCTCACAACCATCTGTAATGAGATCTGACACCCTCTTCTGGTGTGTCTGAAGTCAGCTACAGTGTACTTATGTATAATAATAAATAAATCTTTGGGTCAGAATGATCAGCGACTGAGCGAGCGGGGTTCACCAGAGCGAGCAGAGGTCCCAAAATTCAATTCCTAACAACCACATGAAGGCTCACAACTACCTGTACAGCTACATTGTACTCATATACATAAAATAAATAAATAAATATATCTTTAAAAAAATAAAGTGAGACTCTGTCTCAAGCCCCACCCTCTTTTAGAAAAAGCATGCCTTTAATCCCAGCCACTCAGGAGGCTGAGGCAAACAGACTACAGGAGTGGGTTAAGGCCGGGCTACTCCCAGGCAACTTGGTAGAGAACAAGATCTGAAATTATTTAAGTAGCAGCTCAGTGCTTGCTCGCCCTGCTAGGCCTTGAGTCCTTGAATCCCTAAATCAGCAAAAATAAAGCACAGGCCTGTTGCAATGCACTTGTAGAGCCCCAGGCTCAACCTTAAA
>NC_034607.1:2822277-2824652 GCF_900095145.1 Mus pahari | reverse complement strand
ACAGCCTGGTCTACAAAGTGAGTTCCAGGACAGCCAGGGCTACACAGAGAAACCCTGTCTCAAAAAAAAAAAAAAAAAAAAAAAAAAAAAAAATCCCCAGAGCTACATCGAAAGAGAACCAAGCCCAGGATGAGCGCACACATGGTGTGGCAGTATGTGCCTTTCAAACCAACATGAAAGAGGCAAAGAGGCAGGCAGATTTCTAGGAATTTGAGGCCAGCTTGGTCTAACCTTTGAGACCCTGTCAAACCAACAAACAACTAGCCCAAAGCCCACAAAGCAAACAATACAAAGGGAGCAAACGAGGCAGGGAGGAGGCTGTGCTGGAAGGAGAGGACCAGAGATGAGATAAGGGATGTAAGAAACAGTTGCAGACAGCACAGGGCGGGAACCAGAGCTATTAAAGGGAAAGAACGGACTGGGCAGGGAGGCTTGAGAAGAGCACACCAGCACACCTTGCTGTCAGAGTCCACCCGCTCATCCACAGAGTACGCGTCATAGTACAGGCTGAAGTCATCGCCCACCACCGTCTCCCACTCCTCCAGGGGCCTGGGCTCTCCCTTCTCCAGGATTACATCTCCTGAGCCCCCAGCAGAGCCCAAGTCCTCGGACTAGAAAAAGATGACAGAGTCTGAGGCTCCTGGCTCCAGCCCACCAATCCACCACCCCCTTCCGCTCCCACCCCCACCAGGTCTTCCTCTCCAGCTCACCAGACTGCCAGCGTTCAGCTTCCTCCTTTTGGCCACATCTGGAAAGACAGAAAAGTGAGGACTGACCTCTCACTCCTGGGACAGACTACGCCAAGCCACCTGGAGTGTGTGTGGGAGGAGCAGAGGCGACCGACCTGAAGTCACCTTCCCCAGATGCATGTCATCACTCATGCGGAAATGCTGGACTTCAGGGGGCCGCTTCTCAGGGACTGGAGGCTGGAGCAGGAAGGAGCACATACATCTCTGTCAGAAGGTTACTCACCCAGGCTAGGTGTGGCGGGCTACACCTTTCATCCCAGCACTTCGGGAGGCAGGCGGATCTGAGACCCAGGCCAGCTAGGGCTACACAGTGAGTGAGACCCTATCTCAAAAACAGAACACCCAACGACAAAAAGGGAGCCTGGAAATATACACTATAGAGGAAACCTGAAGGCACTATGCTAAGTGAAGCCTGGGGCCCAGGTGGGAGTGTTGTGGCTGGCTGTACCTCAAAAATGCTATCTGGGGGACTGGCAAGATGGCTCAGTGGTTAAGAACACTGACTGCTCCTCTGAAGGTCCTGAGTTCAAATCTCAGCAACCACATGGTGGCTCACGACCACGTGAAATGGGATCTGATGCCCTCTTCTGGTTCATCTGAAGACTTACACATAATAGTAAGTAAAACTTTGGGCCAGAGCTAGTAGGGCTGAATGAAGTGAGTGGGGTTGACCAGAGGGAGCAGAGGTCCTAAAAGTTCAATTCCCAACAACCACATGAAGGCTCACAACCATCTGTACAGCGTATTCACATACATAAAATTTAAAAAAAAAAGAAAAAAAAAAAAGCTACCGGAAGGGCTGGAGGGATGGCTCAGGGGTTAAGAGCACTGACTGCTCTTCCAGAGGTCCCGAGTTCAATTCTCAATTACCACATGGTAGCTCACATGTGTAATAGGATCTGATGCCCTCTTCTGGTGTGTCTGAAGACAGCGACAGGGAACTCACATAAATCTTTAAAAAAATAACAAGAAATGAGTTTTTAAAAGTGCTACCCCAAGCCATGAAATCTTATCAGCAGTTAATGGGGTGGGCAGCCAAGCCTGGCACACTGAATTCACTCCCTGAGACCCAGCTGGTGAGAGAGAAAGGCTCTCATAGTTCTGTTTGTATTGTTGGGGTGTTAGTTTGTTTTTTTGTTTTGTTTTGGGGCAGGGCGTTACACGTTACAGGGTAGATCATTGTGTAGATCAGGCTGTCCTAAACCTCACAGAGATCTTCCAGTTTCTGCCTCCCAAATGCTGGCGTTAAAGGTATGCACCACCACTTCCGGCCAAATTTAATTAAAACAAACAAACAAACAAACAAAAAAACCCTTCCCCCCCCAGATGAATATAGGAAGAAAACATGACCAGAAACCCACAGGGCTCAGATGTGGGGCCAGGCTATCTATCTGCTGCTTCTTCACAAGTCTTCGTGAGTTTGTGTGCTCCCTGTGAGGCAGAGAGATTACCCTAGGGACTGAGTTACAGGTGGCTGTGAGCTGCCATGTGTGATGGGATCTGAACTAGAGTCCTCTTCTTTTTTTTTTTTTTTTTTGAAAGATCTATCTATCTATCTATTTAATGTATATAAGTACACTATTGCTCTCTTCAGACACACCAGAAGAGGGCATCAGATCCCATTAC